>NW_026280346.1:0-6013 GCF_023373465.1 Oncorhynchus keta | reverse complement strand
TAGAGCTCTGGATTCATTAGAATCACATTGTATAACTTAACCTCTTGGTCCTACCTGGCACGCAGGCGTCCCATCTAGAGCTCTGGATTCATTAGAATCACATTGTATAACTTAACCTCTTGGTCCTACCTGGCACGCAGGCGTCCCATCTAGAGCTCTGGATTCATTAGAATCACATTGTATAACTTAACCTCTTGGTCCTACCTGGCACGCAGGCGTCCCATCTAGAGCTCTGGATTCATTAGAATCACATTGTATAACTTAACCTCTTGGTCCTACCTGGCACGCAGGCGTCCCATCTAGAGCTCTGGATTCATTAGAATCACATTGTATAACTTAACCTCTTGGTCCTACCTGGCACGCAGGCGTCCCATCTAGAGCTCTGGATTCATTAGAATCACATTGTATAACTCCTCTTGGTCCTACCTGGCACGCAGGCGTCCCATCTAGAGCTCTGGATTCATTAGAATCACATTGTATAACTTAACCTCTTGGTCCTACCTGGCACGCAGGCGTCCCATCTAGAGCTCTGGATTCATTAGAATCACATTGTATAACTTAACCTCTTGGTCCTACCTGGCACGCAGGCGTCCCATCTAGAGCTCTGGATTCATTAGAATCACATTGTATAACTTAACCTCTTGGTCCTACCTGGCACGCAGGCGTCCCATCTAGAGCTCTGGATTCATTAGAATCACATTGTATAACTTAACCTCTTGGTCCTACCTGGCACGCAGGCGTCCCATCTAGAGCTCTGGATTCATTAGAATCACATTGTATAACTTAACCTCTTGGTCCTACCTGGCACGCAGGCGTCCCATCTAGAGCTCTGGATTCATTAGAATCACATTGTATAACTTAACCTCTTGGTCCTACCTGGCACGCAGGCGTCCCATCTAGAGCTCTGGATTCATTAGAATCACATTGTATAACTTAACCTCTTGGTCCTACCTGGCACGCAGGCGTCCCATCTAGAGCTCTGGATTCATTAGAATCACATTGTATAACTTAACCTCTGGTCCTACCTGGCACGCAGGCGTCCCATCTAGAGCTCTGGATTCATTAGAATCACATTGTATAACTTAACCTCTTGGTCCTACCTGGCACGCAGGCGTCCCATCTAGAGCTCTGGATTCATTAGAATCACATTGTATAACTTAACCTCTTGGTCCTACCTGGCACGCAGGCGTCCCATCTAGAGCTCTGGATTCATTAGAATCACATTGTATAACTTAACCTCTTGGTCCTACCTGGCACGCAGGCGTCCCATCTAGAGCTCTGGATTCATTAGAATCACATTGTATAACAACCTCTTGGTCCTACCTGGCACGCAGGCGTCCCATCTAGAGCTCTGGATTCATTAGAATCACATTGTATAACTTAACCTCTTGGTCCTACCTGGCACGCAGGCGTCCCATCTAGAGCTCTGGATTCATTAGAATCACATTGTATAACTTAACCTCTTGGTCCTACCTGGCACGCAGGCGTCCCATCTAGAGCTCTGGATTCATTAGAATCACATTGTATAACTTAACCTCTTGGTCCTACCTGGCACGCAGGCGTCCCATCTAGAGCTCTGGATTCATTAGAATCACATTGTATAACTTAACCTCTTGGTCCTACCTGGCACGCAGGCGTCCCATCTAGAGCTCTGGATTCATTAGAATCACATTGTATAACTTAACCTCTTGGTCCTACCTGGCACGCAGGCGTCCCACTAGAGCTCTGGATTCATTAGAATCACATTGTATAACCTCTTGGTCCTACCTGGCACGCAGGCGTCCCATCTAGAGCTCTGGATTCATTAGAATCACATTGTATAACTTAACCTCTTGGTCCTACCTGGCACGCAGGCGTCCCATCTAGAGCTCTGGATTCATTAGAATCACATTGTATAACTTAACCTCTTGGTCCTACCTGGCACGCAGGCGTCCCATCTAGAGCTCTGGATTCATTAGAATCACATTGTTAACTTAACCTCTTGTAGGCGTCCCATCTAGAGCTCTGGATTCATTAGAATCACATTGTATAACTTAACCTCTTGGTCTAACTTAACCTCTTGGTCCTACCTGGCACGCAGGCGTCCCATCTAGAGCTCTGGATTCATTAGAATCACATTGTATAACTCTTGGTCTAACCTCTCTGGATTCATTAGAATCTTGTATAACCCTCTTGGTCCTACCTGGCACGCAGGCGTCCCATCTAGAGCTCTGGATTCATTAGAATCACATTGTATAACTTAACCTCTTGGTCCTACCTGGCACGCAGGCGTCCCATCTAGAGCTCTGGATTCATTAGAATCACATTGTATAACTTAACCTCTTGGTCCTACCTGGCACGCAGGCGTCCCATCTAGAGCTCTGGATTCATTAGAATCACATTGTATAACTTAACCTCTTGGTCCTACCTGGCACGCAGGCGTCCCATCTAGAGCTCTGGATTCATTAGAATCACATTGTATAACTTAACCTCTTGGTCCTAACCTCCCATCTAGAGCTCTGGATTCATTAGAATCCTTGTATAACACCTCTTGGTCCTACCTGGCGTCGTCCATCTAGAGCTCTGGATTCATTAGAATCACATTGTATAACTTAACCTCTTGGTCCTACCTGGCACGCAGGCGTCCCATCTAGAGCTCTGGATTCATTAGAATCACATTGTATAACTTAACCTCTTGGTCCTACCTGGCACGCAGGCGTCCCATCTAGAGCTCTGGATTCATTAGAATCACATTGTATAACTTAACCTCTTGGTCCTACCTGGCACGCAGGCGTCCCATCTAGAGCTCTGGATTCATTAGAATCACATTGTATAACTTAACCTCTTGGTCCTACCTGGCACGCAGGCGTCCCATCTAGAGCTCTGGATTCATTAGAATCACATTGTATAACTTAACCTCTTGGTCCTACCTGGCACGCAGGCGTCCCATCTAGAGCTCTGGATTCATTAGAATCACATTGTATAACTTAACCTCTTGGTCCTCTTGGTCCTACCTGGCACGCAGGCGTCCCATCTAGAGCTCTGGATTCATTAGAATCACATTGTATAACTTAACCTCTTGGTCCTACCTGGCACGCAGGCGTCCCATCTAGAGCTCTGGATTCATTAGAATCACATTGTATAACTTAACCTCTTGGTCCTTAGAATCACATTGTACCTCTTGGTCCTACCTGGCACGCAGGCGTCCCATCTAGAGCTCTGGATTCATTAGAATCACATTGTATAACTTAACCTCTTGGTCCTACCTGGCACGCAGGCGTCCCATCTAGAGCTCTGGATTCATTAGAATCACATTGTATAACTTAACCTCTTGGTCCTACCTGGCACGTCCCATCTAGAGCTCTGGATTCATTAGAATCACATTGTATAACAACCTCTTGGTCCTACCTGGCACGCAGGTCTGGATTCATTAGAATCACATTGTATAACTTAACCTCTTGGTCCTACCTGGCATCCCATCTAGAGCTCTGGATTCATTAGAATCACATTGTATAACTTAACCTCTTGGTCCTACCTGGCACGCAGGCGTCCCATCTAGAGCTCTGGATTCATTAGAATCACATTGTATAACTTAACCTCTTGGTCCTACCTGGCACGCAGGCGTCCCATCTAGAGCTCTGGATTCATTAGAATCACATTGTATAACTTAACCTCTTGGTCCTACCTGGCACGCAGGCGTCCCATCTAGAGCTCTGGATTCATTAGAATCACATTGTATAACTTAACCTCTTGGTCCTACCTGGCACGCAGGCGTCCCATCTAGAGCTCTGGATTCATTAGAATCACATTGTATAACTTAACCTCTTGGTCCTACCTGGCACGCAGGCGTCCCATCTAGAGCTCTGGATTCATTAGAATCACATTGTATAACTTAACCTCTTGGTCCTACCTGGCACGCAGGCGTCCCATCTAGAGCTCTGGATTCATTAGAATCACATTGTATAACTTAACCTCTTGGTCCTACCTGGCACGCAGGCGTCCCATCTAGAGCTCTGGATTCATTAGAATCACATTGTATAACTTAACCTCTTGGTTACCTGGCACGCAGGCGTCCCATCTAGAGCTCTGGATTCATTAGAATCACATTGTATAACTTAACCTCTTGGTCCTACCTGGCACGCAGGCGTCCCATCTAGAGCTCTGGATTCATTAGAATCACATTGTATAACTTAACCTCTTGGTCCTACCTGGCACGCAGGCGTCCCATCTAGAGCTCTGGATTCATTAGAATCACATTGTATAACTTAACCTCTTGGTCCTACCTGGCACGCAGGCGTCCCATCTAGAGCTCTGGATTCATTAGAATCACATTGTATAACTTAACCTCTTGGTCCTACCTGGCACTTCTAGAGCTCTGGATTCATTAGAATCACATTGTATAACTTAACCTCTTGGTCCTACCTGGCACGCAGGCGTCCCATCTAGAGCTCTGGATTCATTAGAATCACATTGTATAACTTAACCTCTTGGTCCTACCTGGCACGCAGGCGTCCCATCTAGAGCTCTGGATTCATTAGAATCACATTGTATAACTTAACCTCTGTATAACTGGCACGCAGGCGTAAGAGCTCCTCACATTGTATAACTTAACCTCTTGTCCTACCTGGCACGCAGGCGTCCCATCTAGAGCTCTGGATTCATTAGAATCACATTGTATAACTTAACCTCTTGGTCCTACCTGGCACGCAGGCGTCCCATCTAGAGCTCTGGATTCATTAGAATCACATTGTATAACTTAACCTCTTGGTCCTACCTGGCACGCAGGCGTCCCATCTAGAGCTCTGGATTCATTAGAATCACATTGTATAACTTAACCTCTTGGTCCTACCTGGCACGCAGGCGTCCCATCTAGAGCTCTGGATTCATTAGAATCACATTGTATAACTTAACCTCTTGGTCCTACCTGTCGTCCCATCTAGAGCCTGGATTCATTAGAATCGTATAACAGGCGTCCCATCTAGAGCTCTGGATTCATTAGAATCACATTGTATAACTTAACCTCTTGGTCCTACCTGGCACGCAGGCGTCCCATCTAGAGCTCTGAAATGCAAATGCGCTGCGCTAAATGCTAATAGTATTAGTTAAAACTCAAACGTTCATTAAAATACACATGCAGGGTATTGAATTAAAGCTACACTCGTTGTGAATCCAGGCAACAAGTCAGATTTTTAAAATGCTTTTCGGTGAAAGCATGAGAAGCTATTATCTGATAGCATGTAACACCCCAAAAGACCCGCAGGGGACGTAAACAAAATAATTAGCATAGTCGCCGCTACACAAACCGCACAAATAAAATATAAAACATTAATTACCTTTGACCATCTTCTTTGTTGGCACTCCTAGATGTCCCATAATCACTATTGGGTCTTTTTTCGATTAAATCGGTCCATATATAGCCTAGATATCAATCTATGAAGACTGTGTGATAAACGGAAAAAAATAGCGTTTCATAACGTAATGTCATTTTTTAAAATTCAAAAAGTCGACGATAAACTTTCACAAAACACTTCGAAATACTTTTGTAATGCAACTTTAGGTATTAGTACACGTTAATAAGCGATAAAATTCATCAGGAGGCGAAGTCAATTCTATAGGTGTCTGTTTCGAAAAATGTCTTGGAGAGAGCTCGACCAAAACATCCGGTCGGAGACCGGAGGAAATCGATTCCCTTGATTCAGTTAGACCAAGAATCAATTGCGAATCAAATGACAAGACTCTAGACAACGTGTGGAAAGCTGTAGGCACTGCAACCTTGGCCTCATTTAATTCGATTCACTTTGAACAATTCCTTGAAGTCGCGGACGGATATTTTTTCCATTTTCAGTGATCAGATATTCCTGCACTTTTCGATGAAACGCACGTTCTGTTATAGTCACAGCCGTGATTTAACCAGTTTTATAAACGTCTGAGTGTTTTCTATCCACACATACTAATCACATGCATATACTATATTCCTGGCCTGAGTAGCAGGGCGCTGAAATGTTGCGCGATTTTTAACAGGTTAATGGCATTC
>NW_026280345.1:0-4768 GCF_023373465.1 Oncorhynchus keta | reverse complement strand
AGTCTGTGACTCACCGCTTCCTCAGCCTGCCTCTTGTAGGCCTTCACTTTCATCTGCAGCTTATCTACCAGGTCCTGAAGTCTGCTAACGTTCTTCTTATCCTCCTCAGTCTGTGAGAGAAGAGCAACGAATCAATGCCCCAATAGTTTTATACACAAATCTGTCTGTGTAAGTATCAAGTGTGTGAAGAAGGCACTTTCTCTATCTCTTACCTGGTAAGTGAGCTCCTTGACTCTGCGCTCATACTTGCGGACTCCCTTGACTGCGTCTACACCTCTTCTCTGCTCGACCTCCACCTCAGTCTCGAGCTCACGCACCTTTGTGGAACAAATACATGTAGGCATTTGTTTGAGGTGGTGAAATCAAATCAGACCTAACAACTATTTGTAAAACGGTAGAATCTTCTACCCAGTCAAGGAGGCACAATTGTTATCTGTTCCCATGTACTCTATGTAATTATAACAACAACTTTTCATTATCGAGGTCAGTGGTTCTCAAAGTGGAATTTACATTTCAATTTGTTTATGTTTATTTATAGCAAGAACAGATTAAACAGCCTTTGGAAAACGTTTAGAGGGTGCAATACAGTACAATGTAATATTATTCATCCACAATTTATGTTATTAACTCTTAGATAGACAACGGGTCTGGGAGGCTCACAACTCCATTATTCTTGTATTTGAAATATGACTTTTAACCATTTTGTCATGCGTTTTGTGGTGTATGGTGCAGTACCAGTACGGCGACTAGAGGTCGCCACTCGCATGTTTTAATGTTGTGACATTGCTTCTATTATGGAGCTCGCGCTCTGGCAGTTGAGAGTAGTTTGCCAAGTGAGCCAACAGCAAGACAGAAGCACCGACATAAATACATTTTAATGTCTTTATTTTGAAGGTAAGCGAGTGGAAAAACACCATATTCAAGACGACAAAGTTTCTGGATGTGTACATATGTTTGAGATGTTATGTTGTATTTTCAGGTTTTACGAACTTATTCATGTCCGCTAGCCTACAAGCTAATTCAGCCATTAGCCTGCTAGCTGGTAGCCCCGCATAGCAACGCTAGCTTCCCTAGCAACGGCCAGTGAATGAGACGTAAAAATAGAGAGATAAATTATTACTATGACATTAATTCGATGAATGTATATTATATTCTGTGTTGATATTTATTGTGAATTATTATTATTATTATGATCGAAATGGCAGATTAGAAGAAGTCTTGATCCAATACCTTTTTATTTAAAGGTCTTGGATCAACTCCACGAAATAAGTGTACAATTATTATAATTTGTTTTGTTGTGATCATAAATCCATAGTAATTTAAGCTTTAAAACTGCAACATTTTCTCTCAGATGCAAACAAGGGGGACTTAAACATTTTATTTCCCAGGGCCCGAGACTTGATTAGTCCAGTCATGCACTGCAGAAGTCATAGTAAATCTGCGTGGATGCTATTTTGATGCACTTTAAAGTAGGAGTTGTGTTCTGATATTATGAAGGGGGTCCCTGATGAATTCGCTACCACGAAAGGGGTGGTCCCCGATGCAAAGAATCTAGGTGGGTTATTGTGAGAACAAGTCATTAAACAATGTTCCTGTTTATTTTTACATGATCAAATACATTTCCAGCAATCCGTCTTTCAATCCACCCTAATCCACCCTGCTGATAACTCACCCTGGACTCCAGTTTCTGGAGCTGCTTCTTGCCTCCCTTCATGGCCAGATTCTCAGCCTCATCCAGGCGGTGCTGCAGGTCCTTGACTGTGATCTCCAGATTCTTCTTCATCCTCTCCAGGTGAGAACTGGTGTCCTGCTCCTTCTTCAGCTCCTCAGACATCATGGCCGCCTAGAATAGTAGTTTGTTTAATTTATGCACCAATGATAATGTCCCTTGCAGATCTTTGTTGTTCTTAACCAGCCCAGCTACCATTGTCACATGGGGACAAATGAAGTTGATGTAATTCAAGTACTCACGTCAGTGATGGCCTTCTTGGCCTTCTCCTCTGCATTCCTGGCCTCCTGGACGATGTCGTCCACCTCTCCCTGCACCTGCACCAGGTCAGTCTCCAGCTTCTTCTTGGTGTTCAGAAGGCTGGTGTTCTTAAGAAGGAAACAAGACGATTTGTTTGACTCTCAAGATAACTTGCAAGTCACAAGACTGAAATTCTGAACATCTAAAGCAAGCATTGTCAAATTCCAGGTGTGTTGAAATAGTATGGTTGGTTGAGTTTCATTAGAAATGGCTTTTGACCCATACCTGGGAGTGCAGCAGTCCAACACGCTCGCTGGCGTCTACCAGCTCAGTCTCAGCCACTTTGCGGCCTCTCTCTGTCTGCTCCAGAGCAACTCTCAGCTCCTCGATTTCAGCCACCATCAGACCGTTTCTGCGCTCCACCATGGCTGCCTGCTCCTTCACAATGACATACGTTCATTAGGACTTGTGGAAGTAGAGGTGATAGGATGGGTGATAGAAATGTTCATTGGTAAGAATTTCCCCAGTATCGCTACCTTTAGTACATAAACCACTCTATTCAAATCAAATCAAATCAAATCAAATCAAATTTTATTTGTCACATACACATGGTTAGCAGATGTTAAATGCGAGTGTAGCGAAATGCTTGTGCTTCTAGTTCCGACAATGCAGTGATAACCAACAAGTAATCTAACTAACAATTCCAAAACTACTGTCTTATACACAGTGTAAGGGGATAAGGAATATGTACATAAGGATATATGAATGAGTGATGGTACAGAGCAGCATACAGTAGATGGTATCGAGTACAGTATATACATATGAGATGAGTGTGTAGACAAAGTAAACAAAGTGGCATAGTTAAAGTGGCTAGTGATACATGTGTTACATAAGGATGCAGTCGATGATGTAGAGTACAGTATATACATATGCATATGAGATGAATAATGTAGGGTAAGTAACATTATATAAGGTAGCATTGTTTAAAGTGGCTAGTGATATATTTACATAATTCCCATCAATTCCCATTATTAAAATGGCTGGAGTTGGGTCAGTGTCAATGACAGTGTGTTGGCAGCAGCCACTCACACTGTTAGTGGTGGCTGTTTAACAGTCTGATGGCCTTGAGATAGAAGCTGTTTTTCAGTCTCTCGGTCCCAGCTTTGATGCACCTGTACTGACCTCGCCTTTCTGGATGATAGCGGGGTGAACAGGCAGTGGTTCGGTGGTTGATGTCCTTGATGATCTTTATGGCCTTCCTGTAACAACGGGTGGTGTAGGTGTCCTGGAGGGCAGGTAGTTTGCCCCCGGTGATGCGTTGTGCAGTCCTCACTACCCTCTGGAGAGCCTTACGGTTGAGGGCGGAGCAGTTGCCGTACCAGGCGGTGATACAGCCCGCCAGGATGCTCTCGATTGTGCATCTGTAGAAGTTTGTGAGTGCTTTTGGTGACAAGCCGAATTTCTTCAGCCTCCTGAGGTTGAATAGGCGCTGCTGCGCCTTCACACACGCTGTCAGTGTGAGTGGACCAATTCAGTTTGTCTGTGATGTGTATGCCGAGGAACTTAAACTAGCTACCCTCTCCACTACTGTTCCATCGATGTGGATAGGGGGTGTTCCCTCTGCTGTTTCCTGAAGTCCACAATCATCTCCTTAGTTTTGTTGACGTTGAGTGTGAGGTTATTTTCCTGACACCACACTCCGAGGGCCCTCACCTCCCTGTAGGCCGCCTCAAGCCGTTGTTGGTAATCAAGCCTACCACTGTTGTGTCGTCCGCAAACTTGATGATTGAGTTGGAGGCGTGCGTGGCCACGCAGTCGTGGGTGAACAGGAGTACAGGAGAGGGCTCAGAACGCACCTTGGGGGCCCCCGTGTTGAGGATCAGCGGGGAGGAGATGTTGTTGCCTACCCTCACCACCTGGGGGCGGCCCGTCAGGAAGTCCAGTACCCAGTTGCACAGGGCGGGGTCGAGACCCAGGGTCTCGAGCTTGATGACGAGCTTGGAGGGTACTATGGTGTTGAATGCCGAGGCTGTAGTCGATGAACAGCATTCTCACATAGGTATTCCTCTTGTCCAGGTGGGTTAGGGCAGTGTGCAGTGTGGTTGAGATTGCATCGTCTGTGGACCTATTTGGGCGGTAAGCAAATTGGAGTGGGTCTAGGGTGTCAGGTAGGGTGGAGGTGATATGGTCCTTGACTAGTCTCTCAAAGCACTTCATGATGACGGAAGTGAGTGCTACGGGGCGGTAGTCGTTTAGCTCAGTTACCTTAGCTTTCTTGGGAACAGGAACAATGGTGGCCCTCTTGAAGCATGTGGAACAGCAGACTGGTATAGGGATTGATTGAATATGTCCGTAAACACACCGGCCAGCTGGTCTGCATGCTCTGAGGGCGCGGGGGATGCCGTCTGGGCCTGCAGCCTTGCGAGGGTTAACACGTTTAAATGTCTTACTCACCTCGGCTGCAGTGAAGGAGAGACCGCATGTTTCCGTTGCAGGCCGTGTCAGTGGCACTGTATTGTCCTCAAAGCGGGCAAAAAGTTATTTAGTCTGCCTGGGAGCAAGACATCCTGGTCCGTGACTGGGCTGGATTTCATCTTGTAGTCCGTGATTGACTGTAGACCCTGCCACATGCCTCTTGTGTCTGAGCCGTTGAATTGAGATTCCACTTTGTCTCTGTACTGACGCTTAGCTTGTTTAATAGCCTTGCGGAGGGAATAGCTGCACTGTTTGTATTCAGTCATGTTGTCAAATCCTCTATTCTATTATTTTCTACAGATTCACAAATCTACAAACACATCT
>NW_026280344.1:0-13127 GCF_023373465.1 Oncorhynchus keta | reverse complement strand
TACAGACAGAATCACAACCAGTGTTTTGGTCTCTGCTCTGGGCTGTCAGACAGAATCACAGCCTGTGTTTTGGTCTCTGTTCTGGGCTGTCAGACAGAATCACAACCAGTGTTTTGGTCTCTGCTCTGGGCTGTCAGACAGAATCACAACCAGTGTTTTGGTCTCTGTTCTGGGCTGTCAGACAGAATCACAGCCTGTGTTTTGGTCTCTGCTCTGGGCTGTCAGACAGAATCACAGCCTGTGTTTTGGTCTCTGCTCTGGGCTGTCAAACAGAATCACAGCCTGTGTTTTGGTCTCTGCTCTGGGCTGTCAGACAGAATCACAGCCTGTGTTTTGGTCTCTGTTCTGGGCTGTCAGACAGAATCACAGCCTGTGTTTTGGTCTCTGCTCTGGGCTGTCAGACAGAATGACAGCCTGTGTTTTGGTCTCTGTTCTGGGCTGTCAGACAGAATCACAACCAGTGTTTTGGTCTCTGTTCTGGGCTGTCAGACAGAATCACAACCAGTGTTTTGGTCTCTGCTCTGGGCTGTCAGACAGAATCACAACCAGTGTTTTGGTCTCTGTTCTGGGCTGTCAGACAGAATGACAGCCTGTGTTTTGGTCTCTGTTCTGGGCTGTCAGACAGAATCACAGCCTGTGTTTTGGTCTCTGTTCTGGGCTGTCAGACAGAATCACAGCCTGTGTTTTGGTCTCTGCTCTGGGCTGTCAGACAGAATCACAACCAGTGGTTTGGTCTCTGCTCTGGGCTGTCAGACAGAATCACAACCAGTGTTTTGGTCTCTGCTCTGGGCTGTCAGACAGAATCACAGCCTGTGTTTAGGTCTCTGTTCTGGGCTGTCAGACAGAATCACAACCAGTGTTTTGGTCTCTGTTCTGGGCTGTCAGACAGAATCACAGCCTGTGTTTTGGTCTCTGCTCTGGGCTGTCAGACAGAATCACAGCCAGTGTTTTGGTCTCTGTTCTGGGCTGTCAGACAGAATCACAGCCTGTGTTTTGGTCTCTCTTCTGGGCTGTCAGACAGAATCACAGCCTGTGTTTTGGTCTCTGTTCTGGGCTGTCAGACAGAATCACAACCAGTGTTTTGGTCTCTGCTCTGGGCTGTCAGACAGAATCACAGCCTGTGTTTTGGTCTCTGCTCTGGGCTGTCAGACAGAATCACAACCAGTGTTTTGGTCTCTGTTCTGGGCTGTCAGACAGAATCACAGCCTGTGTTTTGGTCTCTGTTCTGGGCTGTCAGACAGAATCACAACCAGTGTTTTGGTCTCTGTTCTGGGCTGTCAGACAGAATCACAACCAGTGTTTTGGTCTCTGTTCTGGGCTGTCAGACAGAATCACAACCAGTGTTTTGGTCTCTGTTCTGGGCTGTCAGACAGAATCACAGCCTGTGTTTTGGTCTCTGCTCTGGGCTGTCAGACAGAATCACAGCCTGTGTTTTGGTCTCTGTTCTGGGCTGTCAGACAGAATCACAGCCTGTGTTTTGGTCTCTGTTCTGGGCTGTCAGTAAGAATCACAGCCTGTGTTTTGGTCTCTGCTCTGGGCTGTCAGTAAGAATCACAGCCTGTGTTTTGGTCTCTGCTCTGGGCTGTCAGACAGAATCACAACCTGTGTTTTGGTCTCTGCTCTGGGCTGTCAGACAGAATCACAGCCTGTGTTTTGGTCTCTGCTCTGGGCTGTCAGACAGAATCACAGCCTGTGTTTTGGTCTCTGCTCTGGGCTGTCAGACAGAATCACAACCAGTGTTTTGGTCTCTGCTCTGGGCTGTCAGACAGAATCACAACCAGTGTTTTGGTCTCTGTTCTGGGCTGTCAGACAGAATCACAGCCTGTGTTTTGGTCTCTGCTCTGGGCTGTCAGACAGAATCACAACCAGTGTTTTGGTCTCTGCTCTGGGCTGTCAGACAGAATCACAACCAGTGTTTTGGTCTCTGCTCTGGGCTGTCAGACAGAATCACAACCAGTGTTTTGGTCTCTGCTCTGGGCTGTCAGACAGAATCACAGCCTGTGTTTTGGTCTCTGTTCTGGGCTGTCAGACAGAATCACAGCCTGTGTTTTGGTCTCTGCTCTGGGCTGTCAGTAAGAATCACAGCCTGTGTTTTGGTCTCTGCTCTGGGCTGTCAGACAGAATCACAACCTGTGTTTTGGTCTCTGCTCTGGGCTGTCAGACAGAATCACAGCCTGTGTTTTGGTCTCTGTTCTGGGCTGTCAGACAGAATCACAGCCAGTGTTTTGGTCTCTGTTCTGGGCTGTCAGACAGAATCACAACCAGTGTTTTGGTCTCTGTTCTGGGCTGTCAGACAGAATCACAACCAGTGTTTTGGTCTCTGCTCTGGGCTGTCAGACAGAATCACAGCCTGTGTTTTGGTCTCTGCTCTGGGCTGTCAGACAGAATCACACACAGCCTGTGTTTTGGTCTCTGCTCTGGGCTGTCAGACAGAATCATAGCCAGTGTTTTGGTCTCTGTTCTGGGCTGTCAGACAGAATCACAACCAGTGTTTTGGTCTCTGTTCTGGGCTGTCAGACAGAATCACAACCAGTGTTTTGGTCTCTGTTCTGGGCTGTCAGACAGAATGACAGCCTGTGTTTTGGTCTCTGCTCTGGGCTGTCAGACAGAATCACAGCCTGTGTTTTGGTCTCTGCTCTGGGCTGTCAGACAGAATCACAGCCTGTGTTTTGGTCTCTGCTCTGGGCTGTCAGACAGAATAACAACCAGTGTTTTGGTCTCTGTTCTGGGCTGTCAGACAGAATCACAACCAGTGTTTTGGTCTCTGCTCTGGGCTGTCAGACAGAATCACAGCCTGTGTTTTGGTCTCTGCTCTGGGCTGTCAGACAGAATCACAGCCAGTGTTTTGGTCTCTGTTCTGGGCTGTCAGACAGAATCACAGCCAGTGTTTTGGTCTCTGCTCTGGGCTGTCAGACAGAATCACAGCCAGTGTTTTGGTCTCTGCTCTGGGCTGTCAGACAGAATCACAGCCAGTGTTTTGGTCTCTGTTCTGGGCTGTCAGACAGAATCACAACCAGTGTTTTGGTCTCTGCTCTGGGCTGTCAGACAGAATCACAACCAGTGTTTTGGTCTCTGTTCTGGGCTGTCAGACAGAATCACAGCCTGTGTTTTGGTCTCTGCTCTGGGCTGTCAGACAGAATCAGCCTGTGTTTTGGTCTTTGCTCTGGGCTGTCAGACAGAATCACAACCAGTGTTTTGGTCTCTGCTCTGGGCTGTCAGACAGAATCACAGCCTGTGTTTTGGTCTCTGTTCTGGGCTGTCAGACAGAATCACAGCCTGTGTTTTGGTCTCTGTTCTGGGCTGTCAGACAGAATCACAGCCTGTGTTTTGGTCTCTCTTCTGGGCTGTCAGACAGAATCACAACCTGTGTTTTGGTCTCTGTTCTGGGCTGTCAGACAGAATCACAGCCTGTGTTTTGGTCTCTCTTCTGGGCTGTCAGACAGAATCACAACCTGTGTTTTGGTCTCTGTTCTGGGCTGTCAGACAGAATCACAGCCTGTGTTTTGGTCTCTGCTCTGGGCTGTCAGACAGAATCACAACCAGTGTTTTGGACTCTGCTCTGGGCTGTCAGACAGAATCACAGCCTGTGTTTTGGTCTCTGTTCTGGGCTGTCAGTAAGAATCACAGCCTGTGTTTTGGTCTCTGCTCTGGGCTGTCAGTAAGAATCACAGCCTGTGTTTTGGTCTCTGCTCTGGGCTGTCAGACAGAATCACAACCTGTGTTTTGGTCTCTGCTCTGGGCTGTCAGACAGAATCACAGCCTGTGTTTTGGTCTCTGCTCTGGGCTGTCAGACAGAATCACAGCCTGTGTTTTGGTCTCTGCTCTGGGCTGTCAGACAGAATCACAACCAGTGTTTTGGTCTCTGTTCTGGGCTGTCAGACAGAATCACAGCCTGTGTTTTGGTCTCTGCTCTGGGCTGTCAGACAGAATCACAACCAGTGTTTTGGTCTCTGCTCTGGGCTGTCAGACAGAATCACAACCAGTGTTTTGGTCTCTGCTCTGGGCTGTCAGACAGAATCACAACCAGTGTTTTGGTCTCTGTTCTGGGCTGTCAGACAGAATCACAGCCTGTGTTTTGGTCTCTGCTCTGGGCTGTCAGTAAGAATCACAGCCTGTGTTTTGGTCTCTGCTCTGGGCTGTCAGTAAGAATCACAGCCTGTGTTTTGGTCTCTGCTCTGGGCTGTCAGACAGAATCACAACCTGTGTTTTGGTCTCTGCTCTGGGCTGTCAGACAGAATCACAGCCTGTGTTTTGGTCTCTGTTCTGGGCTGTCAGACAGAATCACAACCAGTGTTTTGGTCTCTGTTCTGGGCTGTCAGACAGAATCACAACCAGTGTTTTGGTCTCTGCTCTGGGCTGTCAGACAGAATCACAGCCTGTGTTTTGGTCTCTGCTCTGGGCTGTCAGACAGAATCACACACAGCCTGTGTTTTGGTCTCTGCTCTGGGCTGTCAGACAGAATCATAGCCAGTGTTTTGGTCTCTGTTCTGGGCTGTCAGACAGAATCACAACCAGTGTTTTGGTCTCTGTTCTGGGCTGTCAGACAGAATCACAACCAGTGTTTTGGTCTCTGTTCTGGGCTGTCAGACAGAATGACAGCCTGTGTTTTGGTCTCTGCTCTGGGCTGTCAGACAGAATCACAGCCTGTGTTTTGGTCTCTGCTCTGGGCTGTCAGACAGAATCACAGCCTGTGTTTTGGTCTCTGCTCTGGGCTGTCAGACAGAATAACAACCAGTGTTTTGGTCTCTGTTCTGGGCTGTCAGACAGAATCACAACCAGTGTTTTGGTCTCTGCTCTGGGCTGTCAGACAGAATCACAGCCTGTGTTTTGGTCTCTGCTCTGGGCTGTCAGACAGAATCACAGCCAGTGTTTTGGTCTCTGTTCTGGGCTGTCAGACAGAATCACAGCCAGTGTTTTGGTCTCTGCTCTGGGCTGTCAGACAGAATCACAAGCAGTGTTTTGGTCTCTGTTCTGGGCTGTCAGACAGAATCACAGCCTGTGTTTTGGTCTCTGTTCTGGGCTGTCAGACAGAATCACAGCCTGTGTTTTGGTCTCTGCTCTGGGCTGTCAGACAGAATCACAGCCAGTGTTTTGGTCTCTGTTCTGGGCTGTCAGACAGAATCACAGCCAGTGTTTTGGTCTCTGTTCTGGGCTGTCAGACAGAATCACAGCCTGTGTTTTGGTCTCTGCTCTGGGGTGTCAGACAGAATCACAGCCAGTGTTTTGGTCTCTGCCCTGGGCTGTCAGACAGAATCACAGCCAGTGTTTTGGTCTCTGTTCTGGGCTGTCAGACAGAATCACAGCCTGTGTTTTGGTCTCTGTTCTGGTCTGTCAGACAGAATCACAACCAGTGTTTTGGTCTCTGCTCTGGGCTGTCAGACAGAATCACAGCCTGTGTTTTGGTCTCTGTTCTGGGCTGTCAGACAGAATCACAGCCTGTGTTTTGGTCTCTCTTCTGGGCTGTCAGACAGAATCACAACCTGTGTTTTGGTCTCTGTTCTGGGCTGTCAGACAGAATCACAGCCTGTGTTTTGGTCTCTCTTCTGGGCTGTCAGACAGAATCACAACCTGTGTTTTGGTCTCTGTTCTGGGCTGTCAGACAGAATCACAGCCTGTGTTTTGGTCTCTGTTCTGGGCTGTCAGACAGAATCACAGCCTGTGTTTTGGTCTCTGCTCTGGGCTGTCAGACAGAATCACAGCCTGTGTTTTGGTCTCTCTTCTGGGCTGTCAGACAGAATCACAACCTGTGTTTTGGTCTCTGTTCTGGGCTGTCAGACAGAATCACAGCCTGTGTTTTGGTCTCTGCTCTGGGCTGTCAGACAGAATCACAACCAGTGTTTTGGTCTCTGTTCTGGGCTGTCAGACAGAATCACAACCAGTGTTTTGGTCTCTGCTCTGGGCTGTCAGACAGAATCACAGCCAGTGTTTTGGTCTCTGCTCTGGGCTGTCAGACAGAATCACAGCCTGTGTTTTGGTCTCTGTTCTGGGCTGTCAGACAGAATCACAGCCTGTGTTTTGGTCTCTGTTCTGGGCTGTCAGACAGAATCACAGCCTGTGTTTTGGTCTCTGTTCTGGGCTGTCAGACAGAATCACAGCCTGTGTTTTGGTCTTTGCTCTGGGCTGTCAGACAGAATCACAGCCAGTGTTTTGGTCTCTGCTCTGGGCTGTCAGACAGAATCACAGCCTGTGTTTTGGTCTTTGCTCTGGGCTGTCAGACAGAATCACAGCCTGTGTTTTGGTCTCTGTTCTGGGCTGTCAGACAGAATCACAGCCTGTGTTTTGGTCTCTGCTCTGGGCTGTCAGACAGAATCACAGCCTGTGTTTTGGTCTTTGCTCTGGGCTGTCAGACAGAATCACAACCAGTGTTTTGGTCTCTGCTCTGGGCTGTCAGACAGAATCACAGCCTGTGTTTTGGTCTCTGTTCTGGGCTGTCAGACAGAATCACAACCAGTGTTTTGGTCTCTGTTCTGGGCTGTCAGACAGAATCACAACCAGTGTTTTGGTCTCTGCTCTGGGCTGTCAGACAGAATCACAACCAGTGTTTTGGTCTCTGTTCTGGGCTGTCAGACAGAATCACAGCCTGTGTTTTGGTCTCTGCTCTGGGCTGTCAGACAGAATCACAACCAGTGTTTTGGTCTCTGTTCTGGGCTGTCAGACCGAATCACAGCCTGTGTTTTGGTCTCTGTTCTGGGCTGTCAGACAGAATCACAGCCTGTGTTTTGGTCTCTGCTCTGGGCTGTCAGACAGAATCACAACCAGTGTTTTGGTCTCTGTTCTGGGCTGTCAGACAGAATCACAGCCTGTGTTTTGGTCTCTGTTCTGGGCTGTCAGACAGAATCACAGCCAGTGTTTTGGTCTCTGCTCTGGGCTGTCAGACAGAATCACAGCCTGTGTTTTGGTCTCTGTTCTGGGCTGTCAGACAGAATCACAACCAGTGTTTTGGTCTCTGCTCTGGGCTGTCAGACAGAATCACAGCCAGTGTTTTGTATTGCCTCGGGTCTTTGCTCTGGGCTGTCAGACATAATCACAACCTGTGTTTTGGTCTCTGCTCTGGGCTGTCAGACAGAATCACAACCAGTGTTTTGGTCTCTGTTCTGGGCTGTCAGACAGAATCACAGCCAGTGTTTTGGTCTCTGTTCTGGGCTGTCAGACAGAATCACAGCCAGTGTTTTGGTCTCTGCTCTGGACTGCCAGACAGAATCACAACCAGTGTTTTGGTCTCTGCTCTGGACTGCCAGACAGAATCACAACCAGTGTTTTGGTCTCTGCTCTGGGCTGTCAGACAGAATCACAACCAGTGTTTTGGTCTCTGCTCTGGGCTGTCAGACAGAATCACAACCAGTGTTTTGGTCTCTGTTCTGGGCTGTCAGACAGAATCACAGCCTGTGTTTTGTATTGCCTCGGGTCTCAGAATCACAGCCCTGGGGGTAATAAATCCTGTCACATAAAGCCCAGATAAAAGGTCTAGACCCAGGATGACATTCAACAGGGATGACAGGATAAACTCCTCGTCTATAATCGATTCCATTCAGAAATAGTCTTCTAAAAGAGACTGTGTATTTCTGGGGTGAAATATCTCACTTGGCTCTGTAGACTGGAAGTTTGTTCTGACATAGCAGATGACATTATTTATTAACCTAAACAATGTGTTCTGATCCACACAGAATAACAGTGTGTCTGATCCACACAGAATAACAATGTGTTCTGATCCACACAGAATAACAGTGTGTCTGATCCACACAGAATAACAATGTGTTCTGATCCACACAGAATAACAGTGTGTTCTGATCCACACAGAATAACAATGTGTCTGATCCACACAGAATAACGATGTGTTCTGATCCACACAGAATAACAGTGTGTCTGATCCACACAGAATAACAGTGTGTTCTGATCCACACAGAATAACAATGTGTTCTGATCCACACAGAATAACAATGTGTCTGATCCACACAGAATAACAATGTGTTCTGATCCACACAGAATGAGTGTCTCTGATCCACACAGAATAACAATGTGTTCTGATCCACACAGAATAACAATGTGTCTGATCCACACAGAATAACAATGTCTCTGATCCACACAGAATAACAGTGTGTCTGATCCACACAGAATAACAATGTGTCTGATCCACACAGAATAACAATGTGTTCTGATCCACACAGAATAACAATGTGTTCTGATCCACACAGAATAACAGTGTGTTCTGATCCACACAGAATAACAGTGTGTTCTGATCCACACAGAATAACAATGTGTTCTGATCCACACAGAATAACAGTGTGTTCTGATCCACACAGAATAACAATGTGTTCTGATCCACACAGAATAACAATGTGTTCTGATCCACACAGAATAACAATGTGTTCTGATCCACACAGAATAACAATGTGTTCTGATCCACACAGAATAACAGTGTGTCTGATCCACACAGAATAACAATGTGTTCTGATCCACACAGAATAACAATGTGTTCTGATCCACACAGAATAACAATGTGTTCTGATCCACACAGAATAACAATGTGTTCTGATCCACACAGAATAACAATGTGTTCTGATCCACACAGAATAACAATGTGTTCTGATCCACACAGAATAACAATGTGTTCTGATCCACACAGAATAACAGTGTGTCTGATCCACACAGAATAACAATGTGTTCTGATCCACACAGAATAACAATGTGTTCTGATCCACACAGAATAACAATGTGTTCTGATCCACACAGAATAACAATGTGTTCTGATCCACACAGAATAACAGTGTGTCTGATCCACACAGAATAACAATGTGTTCTGATCCACACAGAATAACAATGTGTTCTGATCCACACAGAATAACAATGTGTTCTGATCCACACAGAATAACAGTGTGTCTGATCCACACAGAATAACAATGTGTTCTGATCCACACAGAATAACAATGTGTTCTGATCCACACAGAATAACAATGTGTTCTGATCCACACAGAATAACAGTGTGTCTGATCCACACAGAATAACAATGTGTTCTGATCCACACAGAATAACAATGTGTTCATGATCCACACAGAATAACAATGTGTTCTGATCCACACAGAATAACAATGTGTTCTGATCCACACAGAATAACAATGTCTCTGATCCACACAGAATAACAATGTGTCTGATCCACACAGAATAACAATGTGTCTGATCACACAGAATAACAGTGTGTTCTGATCCACACAGAATAACAATGTGTTCTGATCCACACAGAATAACAGTGTGTCTGATCCACACAGAATAACAATGTGTTCTGATCCACACAGAGTAACAATGTGTCTGATCCACACAGAATAACAGTGTGTCTGATCCACACAGAATAACAGTGTGTTCTGATCCACACAGAATAACAATGTGTCTGATCCACACAGAATAACAATGTGTTCTGATCCACACAGAATAACAATGTGTCTAATCCACAAAGAATAACAATGTGTTCTGATCCACACAGAATAACAATGTGTCTGATCCACACAGAATAACAATGTGTTCTAGATCCACACAGAATAACAATGTGTTCTGATCCACACAGAATAACAATGTGTCTAATCCACAAAGAATAACAATGTGTTCTGATCCACACAGAATAACAATGTGTTCTGATCCACACAGAATAACAATGTGTTCTGATCCACACAGAATAACAATGTGTCTGATCCACACAGAATAACAATGTGTTCTGATCCACACAGAATAACAGTGTGTCATGATCCACACAGAATAACAATGTGTTCTGATCCACACAGAATAACAATGTGTTCTGATCCACACAGAATAACAATGTGTTCTAATCCACACAGAATGACAGTGTGTCTGATCCACACAGAATAACAGTGTGTCTGATCCACACAGAATACCAATGTGTTCTGAGTCACACAGAATAACAATGTGCCTGATCCACACAGAATAACAATGTGTTCTGATCCACACAGAATAACAATGTGCCTGATCCACACAGAATAACAATGTGTTCTGATCCACACAGAATAACAATGTGTTCTGATCCACACAGAATAACAGTGTGTCTGATCCACACAGAATAACAATGTGTTCTGATCCACACAGAATAACAATGTGTTCTGATCCACACAGAATAACAATGTGTTCTGATCCACACAGAATAACAATGTGTCTGATCCACACAGAATAACAATGTGTTCTGATCCACACAGAATAACAATGTGTTCTGATCCACACAGATTAACAATGTGTTCTGATCCACACAGAATAACAATGTGCCTGATCCACACAGAATAACAATGTGTTCTGATCCACACAGAATAACAATGTGTCTGATCCACACAGAATAACAATGTGTTCTGATCCACACAGAATAACAATGTGTTCTGATCCACGCAGAATAACAATGTGTCTGATCCACACAGAATAACAATGTGTTCTGATCCACATAGAATAACAATGTGCCTGATCCACACAGAATAACAATGTGTTCTGATCCACACAGAATAACAATGTGTCTGATCCACACAGAATAACAATGTCTCTGATCCACACATAATAACAGTGTGTCTGATCCACACAGAATAACAATGTGTTCTGATCCACACAGAATAACAATGTGTTCTGATCCACACAGAATAACAATGTGTCTGATCCACACAGAATAACAATGTGTTCTGATCCACACAGAATAACAGTGTGTTCTGATCCACACAGAATAACAATGTGTTCTGATCCACACAGAATAACAATGTGTTCTGATCCACACAGAATAACAATGTGTCTGATCCACACAGAATAACAATGTGTTCTGATCCACACAGAATAACAGTGTGTTCTGATCCACACAGAATAACAGTGTGTTCTGATCCACACAAATAACAATGTGTTCTGATCCACACAGAATAACAATGTGTTCTGATCCACACAGAATAACAATGTGTTCTGATCCACACAGAATAACAGTGTGTTCTGATCCACACAGAATAACAATGTGTCTGATCCACACAGAATAACAATGTGTTCTGATCCACACAGAATAACAATGTGTTCTGATCCACACAGAATAACAATGTGTTCTGATCCACACAGAATAACAGTGTGTCTGATCCACACAGAATAACAGTGTGTCTGATCCACACAGAATAACAGTGTGTCTGATCCACACAGAATAACAATGTGTTGTGATCCACACAGAATACCAATGTGTTCTGATCCACACAGAATAACAATGTGTTCTGATCCACACAGAATAACAATGTGTTCTGATCCACACAGAATAACAATGTGTTCTGATCCACACAGAATAACAATGTGTCTGATCTACACAGAATAACAGTGTGTTCTGATCCACACAGAATAACAATGTGTTCTGATCCACACAGAATAACAGTGTGTCTGATCCACACAGAATAACAATGTGTTCTGATCCACACAGAATAACAATGTGTCTGATCCACACAGAATAACAGTGTGTCTGATCCACACAGAATAACAATGTGTCTAATCCACACAGAATAACAATGTGTCTGATCCACAGAATAACAATGTGTCTGATCCACACAGAATAACAGTGTGTTCAGATCCACACAGAATAACAATGTGTTCTGATCCACACAGAATAACAATGTGTTCTGATCCACACAGAATAACAATGTGTTCTGATCGACACAGAATAACAATGTGTCTGATCCACACAGAATAACAGTGTGTCTGATCACACAGAATAACAGTGTGTTCTGATCCACACAGAATAACAATGTGTCTGATCCACACAGAATAACAATGTGTTCTGATCCACACAGAATAACAATGTGTCTAATCCACACAGAATAACAATGTGTTCTGATCCACACAGAATAACAATGTGTTCTGATCCACACAGAATAACAATGTGTTCTGATCCACACAGAATAACAATGTGTTCTGATCCACACAGAATAACAATGTGTTCTGATCCACACAGAATAACAATGTGTTCTGATCCACACAGAATAACAATGTGTTCTGATCCACACAGAATAACAATGTGTCTGATCCACACAGAATAACAATGTGTTCTGATCACACAGAATAACAATGTGTTCTGATCACACAGAATAACAATGTGTCTGATCCACACAGAATAACAATGTGTTCTGATCCACACAGAATAACAATGTGTTCTGATCCACACAGAATGAGTGTCTCTGATCCACACAGAATAACAATGTGTCTGATCCACACAGAATAACAATGTGTTCTGATCCACACAGAATAACAGTGTGTTCTGATCCACACAGAATAACAATGTGTTCTGATCCACACAGAATAACAATGTGTTCTGATCCACACAGAATAACAATGTGTTCTGATCCACACAGAATGACTGTCACAGTCCACACAGAATAACAATGTGTTCTGATCCACACAGAATAAACAACGTGTTCTGATCCACACAGAATAACAATGTGTTCTGATCCACACAGAATGACAATGTGTTCTGATCCACACAGAATAACAGATGTGTTCTGATCCACACAGAATAACAGTGTGTTCTGATCCACACAGAATAACAATGTGTTCTGATCCACACAGAATAACAATGTGTTCTGATCCACACAGAATAACAATGTGTCTGATCCACACAGAATAACAGTGTGTCTGATCCACACAGAATAACAGTGTGTTCTGATCCACACAGAATAACAATGTGTTCTGATCCACACAGAGAATAACAATGTGTTCTGATCCACACAGAATAACAATGTGTTCTGATCCACACAGAATAACAATGTGTTCTGATCCACACAGAATAACAATGTGTTCTGATCCACACAGAATAACAATGTGTTCTAGATCCACACAGAATAACAATGTGTCTGATCCACACAGAATAACAATGTGTTCTGATCCACACAGTACAAGTCTCAACAGATAGTGTTCTGATCCACACAGAATAACAATGTGTTCTGATCCACACAGAATAACAGTGTGTCCTGATCCACACAGAATAACAATGTGTTCTGATCCACACAGAATAACAATGTGTTCTGATCCACACAGAATAACAATGTGTCTGATCCACACAGAATAACAATGTGTTCTGATCCACACAGAATAACAATGTGTTCTGATCCACACAGAATAACAATGTGTTCTGA
>NW_026280343.1:0-7900 GCF_023373465.1 Oncorhynchus keta | reverse complement strand
ACATCATCGACTGCATCCTTATGTAATACATGTATCACTAGCCACTTTAACTATGCCACTTTGTTTACTTTGTCTACACACTCATCTCATATGTATATACTGTACTCGATACCATCTACTGTATGCTGCTCTGTACCATCACTCATTCATATATCCTTATGTACATATTCCTTATCCCCTTACACTGTGTTTAAGACAGTAGTTTTGGAATTGTTAGTTAGATTACTTGTTGGTTATCACTGCATTGTCGGAACTAGAAGCACAAGCATTTCGCTACACTCGCATTAACATCTGCTAACCATGTGTATGTGACAAATAAAATTTGATTTGATTTGATTTTGTGAGTATAACAGAAATCATATTGTAGGCAAAACATGAGAAAATATCAAAACAAGAAGTGGGAAATCTGAGGTCCGCCTATCGAATACACAGTGGGATATGGGTTATTTTGCTTCCACTAGATGTCAACCATCTTTAGAACGTTGTTTCAGGCTGCTCATGTGAGCTGTTTGATTAAGGGGTCTGCCTACAGCCTCGTTCTCAGTCATTTTCACTTGAGAGGTAGCTCTCGTTCCATTGCTTTTCTACAGACAATGGAATTCTCTGGTTGGAACATTATTGAACTTTTATGATAAAAACATCCTAAAGATTGATTCTATACTTAGTTTGACAAGTTTCTTCAACCTGTAATGTAACTTTTTGAACGCTTCATCCGAATGGACCAGATCGCGCCCCAAGATACTCATTGATAGAAAAGGGCAATGCAGAGGCATGCAAAAAAAGTTAGGTGTTTTCTTCATAGTCACTGAGGCTGTCCAAAGGGCTTCATACTCAGAATATTGAGTACTGTCTGTGCAAATGTACAAATTGTAATTACAGTATTTACAGTCATTTTTGTTCAACTTGCTTTTGGGTGTATTATATGTAGATATAAATGTATGAAGGAAAATAAGTATAATTCATCTAATAGTCATTGTCAGCACTGTATACATACATTGGTATTATTAAACATAGTTTACAGATGACACAATGCATGTATAGTTGAATGAAAAGTAAAGCTGTTAAGGAGACATTACTCACCTATTGTATCTTACTCAAAAACAATACATGTTCCTGTGTTGTGTGTGTGGTTTCCCAGCTCTGCAGAGTCTGTGGGGTAGGGGTGAGGACAAGCTGGAGATGGAGGAGATGGTGTTGGAGTATGCTGACATAATGGACGAGGCCTCTAAGAGTCTACTGGAGCTGCTGAGAGACAGAAGCTTCCGATGGCAGCTCATCACCATGGTGGTGGTGTACAGCCGCATCCAGTTCGCTGGCATCACTGCAGTAAGCACAGCACACACCTCTGTCTTTTATCCCATATCTCAGGCGTGGGCAAACTTTTTGGCTCGAGGGTCATATCGGGATTTCGAAATTCAACTGAGTGCCGCACCTATTTTTGCGGGCCAGAAAAATGTGAGTTATGTCTGTGTACTTTCTATATAGTTTTAGACATTTAAGTCCAGAAGTGTTTTTTTAACCCAAAATAATAATTTCCCCAAAAAACATAAATATTACTACTATTTTTTTTTTACAAATCCCTCACGGGCTGCATTTAATCAGCTGTCGGGCCAGATGCTGCCCACGGGCCGTAGTTTTCCCACCCCACGCCTGCCATACCTACAGTACATCCTCTTCTTCTTTCCACCCTCTACCCTCAGAACAGTGTGTTCTCCTTTGACAGCTTCAAGGAGGCATGCATCCCCCTGAATAAGATCCGCTGTGTGATTTTGGGTGTTTTGTCTGAGGTCCCCACCTCCATCATCTGGGTGTGTCGCTGGGGAACATGGCCTACACTACAGGGGGTATACTATGATACCCCTCTGCAGTGTTGTAGTAATCAGTCCAGTCTCGAGACCACATATTGAGAGGTGCCCTCTATTAATTCTACAAAGCATGTGCCCAGGCTAAAAATGTTCAAAGTAGAGTACTTCTTAATTAACTTGAAAATGTCACTGGTTAAGTGGTCATTAGACAAGCATGATAAGGACTAATAAGTAATCAGTGAACAGTAAGCAGGAGAGTGACCATAGGGAAACACTGTCCCAGTGCAGGAATCCACCCCAGTGCATACCGTAAAAGGGAGCTCCGTTAGGTAGAACACGTTTGTCACTAAGATGTGAATGCCACTCCTGAAGTCCTAAACAATAAATCATGTGTGAGCACCTCTGGCTTTGCCATCCCCTAGGTGGAGGGAGGGAGGGAGTGATGGATGGGGAAGGTTCCGGACAAGTTCTGTTGTGTGCAATCATCCCCAGGGCCTGCTGATAATGCATGTGGGAGGAGAGCACTACTCTGGGGGGCTTTGGGGTCGTGTCTGCCATCATGATATTAATCACCATCACTCTCAAACTGAAGGTGAGGTCTTGACCTTTCAACTCTCCTGCACTGTGACAAACTTACAGTAAGAGGACCTAGGGGGATGATACGTGGAAGAGACAGTTTTGGTCGAAATACCAACATTACATTGCTGTGATCATAAAATGGGTGATTGGTCAGATGCATCCTGTCCTGTTGCCTGTGGTATTCCTAAGCTGTAGTGTTGCCATCTTCTCACACAAGAGATTTATCCAATCATGCCAGCCTGCAGTGTTTGTCTTCACTGGAATCCTGTGCTGGGACTAGTCTTCCCCTTTCTGATTGGTAAGTCTATAGCCCATCATCAATATACTGCACCTCTATATGTATTCAATTCATGTAGGACAGCAGAACACTTTGGAATGAAGTATTGTTACAGTATAACACTTTTTTATAATGCTTACCAATTGAGATACAATATGATTTCCTGAACACAATTCACATTGTTCTGCACAATGCAAGTTTGATACCCCAGAGATATCAGGCATACAGTAATTCCATACTTTGAACATCATATTAAAACCTTTTTCTATCATCTCATAATTACTTTTGTTCAGTCTGTGTAAAGCTGAGCTCTAATTTAGGTACCAGTGGAATTATATAAAATTGAAAGGTTTCACATAGCCATGAGTAGAACAATAGGCCAGGACTATTTAATCACAGGCTCTCAGCCAACCGTCCAAGTTGTTCCCCTGACTATTGGAGCGCTAGGAACTCACCTGGCTCTTCTCTTAACCACAGGAGCTCCTCAAGTCGTTCAGCTTCGTGCTGTTCACCTGCATGTGTCTGTTGGCGTCACTCTGTCTTCTTCTACCTACTGGAGACCAAGGGGAAAACCCTCCTGGAGATCTCAGGGAGTTTAAAAACATCACTCTGTGTGTAAAACCCCTCTCACATGACAAGACCCTGGAGACAAAGTTAGAAAAACTGTTGGAAGCAAAATAACTGAGATGTATTATACTCTGTCTGAGTTGTTTAGTTTGTATTTTAGTATTGTCCATCCTATATATTTATACACTGCATTCACAGCCATATACCATATTCAATAAAAACATGTAAAAGTGTTATATCTGAATGAGTTTTATGGACCGATTGGATATAATAAAATGCTGTTTACTCTGATTTCTTCAAAATCCCTTTTCAAATGGTGGTTCAATTACTTGTAAAGTCCTAAAACAAATGTTATTTCCAACTTTTGTTATATGACCTCACAGAAAGCCAAATGGTCTAATGTTCTTCTGTTTTCCTGAGGTTCATAGCAGGACATTTCTAAGATAAATATGCACTCTCTTTTATCTCTCAATTTATCATATAAACACACATGCACCACATAAATCCACCCTAAGTCTGATTTCTTGCAGACTCATTAGTAAGAACCTGTCGACTTCCAACTGATACCCATGGCCAACGTGGAGGACTCCCTCAGCCTCTTAGCTGGCTCTTTTGTCCATAATGATGTGGCTGGGTCTTTGAGGGTTGGCTTCTCCAGTATGGTCCTTGAGCTGTTGGCTCTTTGAGGGGCTCCTCTATCACTGGCTGCCAGCTGCTGCAGGGCACAGGGTCTTCATTAGCAGTTAAAATGTGCTGGGTGCACAGCTCCCCGTTCAGGGATGGGGAATGATTGACATTATCTTGGCTGGGGTGAGATGGTGTATCAGCGTCCCGCTGTTTGCATTGTCTCTAGAGGGGATTAACTAGAGGATTAATTAGAGCTACCATAGTGACGCCTAACCATCTTTCCCCATAGACCTGCCTGTCTGGTCACTGCCTGGCCAATGGGCTGCTTTTACTGTTTAATGGAACATGCTGACACTGAGGTAAATATAATGGACACATAGAGCAGGTATTTCAGTCTGAGCATTTGTGTCAAATAAACAGTATCCATGACACATGCAATGTGCTATATCAAACTGTAAACTAAACTGTCAATAGTAGTAGATTGATCTTGGGAAGATGAACGCCCAATTTTGGCATGTGTAAGTGTGAGGGATAGACAATATTGGTTTATTATCTCTAGTGCTGTAGTAAAATATAAAAAGACATAACTTTCTAGTGCTGTAGTGACATCATGTTCTCGACAGATGGCAGAGTTTCTCTGCATTGTGAAAACAACTTGATTCAAGGCATGATAGCGCAGAGTTGAATCTTCTACCGTAGGTAAGGAGAACATTACTGAACCATGCCGTGGCACTGTAATACGTTCATGCTAACATATTAACATCTTCTCTGATGGCATTAGTGATAAAAATAGGTTTGGTTGACTGATACTGCTTCTCAATGCTTCACAATACGACAGTACTGTGTGCCTCTGAGAATGTATTTATTTGAAAGGCCAATCTCTATCCTTTACTCTTATCCCTGCTCCACCATGTTGAGCGCTCAGGAGCAATATTGCAAACGAAACCTGCAAGGCATATTCATGGTAGTTCCGTAAAATGACCTAGTTTGGATGTACGTGACTGCAACCGTTCATATAGACTCCTGGCCACACTGATATATAGTACCTCAAACTTGTTTGAATTGTTTGTGTTAGTTTAAAGACTATTTAAAAGCACAAACTAGGATGGGACCAAACAACGTAATGGCAACCCTGTACCAACCACTCTGAGTAATGAGTGCCAGCCTGGTGGTGAATAAAGAAAATGATGTCCTGGAAGAACATCACAGACACTCTCTGGCTCATTTACATCTGAGGACTAAAGTGGTCCACCCATCAATAGAGAGGGGGGTAGAGGGAGAACGAGAGGGGGGGTGTAGAGTGAAAGAGAGGAGTGTGTGAACGATGGAGAATAATATGATGTAGTTGTGGCGATTTAGTACAGGTGGCACACAGATGGGACACGGACCCGGTTAATGAGTCACTGCCAGAGGGCCTGGGGACGTGACATCATGAACCAGACGGAGCCCTCTGGCACTGCTCGATAAAGGTACCCGGTGTGCCACTCCACATTACCGTGAGATGCTTCCCAGTCGTTTGATCTGTGGATTACTACCCACCCCCAAGCTGGCACAGTTTCACTGTGGATGTGGCAGATCAGGAAACAAGACATTATTAAATATTTATTTAACTAGGCAAGTCAGTAAAGAACAAATCCTTATTTACAATGACGGCCTACCCAGGCCAAACCCTAACGACGCTGGGCCAATTGTGAGACACCCCATATGCTGCATGCAAATTTAACCAGGACCCCAGAATCATTATATTACTGATGTAGTGCTGTAAATATACACAGAGTATACCAAACATTAGGAACACCTTCCCTCAGAACAGTGCCAGTTTGTCGGGGCATGGACTACGGTGTTGAAAGCGTTCCACAGGGATGCTGGTCCATGTTGACTCCAATGCTTCCCACAGTTGTGTCAAGTTCATTGGATGTCCCTCTGGTGGTGGAACCCAGCAGCATTGCAGTTCTTGAGACAAACCAGTGCACCTGGCACCTACTACCATACCCTGTTCAAAGGCACTTACATATTTTTGTCTTATCCATTCACCCTCTGAATCCATATCTCAATTGTCTCAAGGCTTAAAAATTATTCGTTAACCTGTCTCCTCCCCTTCATCTACACTGATTGAAGTGGAATTAACAGGTGACATCAGTAAGGGATCATAGCTTTCACCTGATCAGTCGATGTCAGGGAAAGAGCAGGTGTTCTTAATGTTTTGTACACTCAGTGTATATTATACATGACATGATGGCTGATAATCCCTTTCCAACCTAGTAGACTAATACCTACTGAGATGCAGGTTAAAGCCTGGATTAAAGTGAGAGTTAAAGCAAGGCTGTGGATGGAAGACAGGGCAAAGGCCAGGGTTGAGGATGAGGCCTGGGTTGAGGATGAGGCCTGGAGTTGGCACCTTCAAGCTTCGGCTGATGTTTGGGTTTGAGCTGAGGTGAGGTTCAAGTCTTACCTGCTATGATCTTGACTGGGACACCTCATAATTGCTCACGTTGGTATGTAGGTAGCTGGAATGAGATGTGGGTCCAGTACTGTATGTCCCAGGTTCTAATCTGAAACTGGGTGAGAGTTAAAGCAGTGAGGGGCTGGTGATGGGGGATGCCCAGTGTGCATGGAGGTGTAACAGATGGTGTTAATACCAAACAGAGGGCTTACTGTCACCCTGTATTAAAGGGATACTTCAGGATTTTGGCAATGAAGCCCTTTATCTACTTCCCCAGATTCAGACGAACTTGTAGAAACCCTTTTTAGGTCTCTGACATAAATGCAATGACTGGAAGTTAAAACAATGACTGGAAGTCTAACTGCTAGCATGCGAGTAGATACCATGGACTTCCAGTCATTGCACTAAGGCTACTTGGCATTGGCTCTACCTATAACTTCCTTCATACTGGACAGAGACCTAAAATTGGTATCCACAAGTTCATCTGAATCTGGGGAAGTACAGTACCAGTCAAAAGTTTGGACACACCTATTCATTCAAGTTACAATTTTTTACATTGTAGAATAATAGTGAAGACATCAAAATTATGAAATAACACATTTGGAATCATTTTGCATTCTTCAAAGTAGTCCCCCTTTGGCTTTGACAGCTTTGGACACTCTTGGCATTCTCTCAATCAGCTTTACCTAGAATGCTTTTCCAACAGTCTTGAAGGAGTTCCCACATATACTGAGCACGTGTTGGCTGCTTTTCCTTCACTCTGCGGTCCAACTCATCCCAAAACATCTCAATTGGGTTACGGTCGGGTAATTGGGGACGCCAGGTCATCTGATGCAACATTCCATCACTCTCCATCTTTGTCAAACAGCCTTTACACTGCCTGGAGTTGTGTTAGGTCATTGTCCTGTTGAAAACAAATAATAGTCCCACTGAGCGCATCCAGGCTGGATGGTGTATTGCTGCAGAATGTCAGGTAGCCATGCTGGTTAAGTGTGCCTTAAATTCTAAATAAATTACCAACAGTGTCACCTGCACTGACACACCATCACACCTCTTCCTCCATGCTTCCGGAGGGGAACCACACATGCGGAGATCATCCATTCACCTACTCTGCGTCTCACAAAGACACAGCAGTTGGAACCAAAAATCTCAAATTTGGATTCATCAGACTAAAGGACAGATTTCCACCGGTCTAATGTTCATTGCTCGTGTTTCTTGGCCCAAGCAAGTCTCTTCTTCTTAGTGTTGTCCTTTAGTAGTGGTTTCTTTGCAGCAATTTGACCATGAAGGCCTGATTCACACAGTCTCCTCTGAACAGTTGATGTTGAGATGTGTCTGGTACTTGAACTCTGTGAAGCATTTATTTGGACTGCAATTTCTGAGGCTGGTAACTCTAATGAACGTATCGTCTGCAGCAGAGGTAACTCTTGATCTTCCTTTCCTGTGGCGGTCGTCATGGCACTTGATGGTTTTTGCACTTGATGAAACTTGACATTTTCCAGATTGACTGACCTCCATGTCTTGAAGTAATGAAGGACTGTCATTTATATTTACTTATTTGAGCTGTTCTTGCCATAGTACGGACTTGGTCCTTTACCAAAT
>NW_026280342.1:0-79600 GCF_023373465.1 Oncorhynchus keta | reverse complement strand
GTGCAGGGTTTGGTTATAGTGTCCACATGACTTACAGTACAGTACAGGGTTTGGTTATAGTGTCCACATGACTTACAGTACAGTACAGGGTTTGGTTATAGAGCCCACATGACTTACAGTACAGTACAGTACAGTACAGCACAGTTTGGTTATAGCCCACAGTTACAGTACAGTGACAGTACAGTACAGTACAGGGTTTGGTTATAGAGCCCACATGACTTACAGTACAGTACAGTACAGTTATAGTACAGTGACTTACAGTACAGTACAGGGTTTGGTTATAGAGCCCACATGACTTACAGTACAGTACAGGGTTTGGTTATAGTGCCCACATGACTTACAGTACAGTACAGTACAGTACAGGGTTTGGTTATAGTGTCCACATGACTTACAGTACAGTACAGTACAGTACAGGGTTTGGTTATAGAGCCCACATGACTTACAGTACAGTACAGTACAGGGTTTGGTTATAGAGCCCACATGACTTACAGTACAGTACAGGGTTTGGTTATAGAGCCCACATGACTTACAGTACAGTACAGGGTTTGGTTATAGTGCCCACATGACTTACAGTACAGTACAGGGTTTGGTTATAGAGCCCACATGACTTACAGTACAGTACAGGGTTTGGTTATAGTGTCCACATGACTTACAGTACAGTACAAGGTTTGGTTATAGAGCCCACATGACTTAGTACAGTACAGTACAGTACAGTACAGTACAGTACAGTACAGTACAGTACAGTACAGTACAGTACAGTACAGGGTTTGGTTATAGAGCCCACATGACTTACAGTACAGTACAGGGTTTGGTTATAGTGTCCACATGACTTACAGTACAGTACAGGGTTTGGTTATAGTGTCCACATGACTTAAAGTACAGTACAGTACAGTACAGTACAGTACAGTACAGTACAGTACAGGGTTTGGTTATAGAGCCCACATGACTTACAGTACAGTACAGTACAGTACAGTACAGTACAGTACAGTACAGGGTTTGGTTATAGAGCCCACATGACTTACAGTACAGTACAGGGTTTGGTTATAGTGCCCACATGACTTACAGTACAGTACAGTACAGGGTTTGGTTATAGTGTCCACATGACTTACAGTACAGTACAGTACAGTACAGGGTTTGGTTATAGTGCCCACATGACTTACAGTACAGTACAGTACAGGGTTTGGTTATAGAGCCCACATGACTTACAGTACAGTACAGGGTTTGGTTATAGAGCCCACATGACTTACAGTACAGTACAGGGTTTGGTTATAGTGCCCACATGACTTACAGTACAGTACAGGGTTTGGTTATAGAGCCCACATGACTTACAGTACAGTACAGGGTTTGGTTATAGTGTCCACATGACTTACAGTACAGTACAGGGTTTGGTTATAGAGCCCACATGACTTACAGTACAGTACAGTACAGTACAGTACAGTACAGTTACAGTACAGTACAGTACAGTACAGTACAGTACAGGGTTTGGTTATAGAGCCCACATGACTTACAGTACAGTACAGGGTTTGGTTATAGTGTCCACATGACTTACAGTACAGTACAGGGTTTGGTTATAGTGCCCACATGACTTACAGTACAGTACAGGGTTTGGTTATAGTGCCCACATGACTTACAGTACAGTACAGGGTTTGGTTATAGAGCCCACATGACTTACAGTACAGGGTTTGGTTATAGTGCCCACATGACTTACAGTACAGTACAGTACAGGGTTTGGTTATAGTGCCCACATGACTTACAGTACAGTACAGGGTTTGGTTATAGAGCCCACATGACTTACAGTACAGTACAGTACAGGGTTTGGTTATAGTGCCCACATGACTTACAGTACAGTACAGGGTTTGGTTATAGTGCCCACATGACTTACAGTACAGTACAGGGTTTGGTTATAGAGCCCACATGACTTACAGTACAGTACAGAACAGGGTTTGGTTATAGAGCCCACATGACTTACAGTACAGTACAGTACAGTACAGGGTTTGGTTATAGAGCCCACATGACTTACAGTACAGTACAGTACAGGGTTTGGTTATAGTGTCCACATGACTTACAGTACAGTACAGGGTTTGGTTATAGTGTCCACATGACTTACAGTACAGTACAGGGTTTGGTTATAGAGCCCACATGACTTACAGTACAGTACAGGGTTTGGTTATAGAGCCCACATGACTTACAGTACAGCACAGGGTTTGGTTATAGAGCCCACATGACTTACAGTACAGTACAGGGTTTGGTTATAGAGCCCACATGACTTACAGTACAGTACAGGGTTTGGTTATAGTGTCCACATGACTTACAGTACAGTACAGGGTTTGGTTATAGTGCCCACATGACTTACAGTACAGTACAGGGTTTGGTTATAGTGCCCACATGACTTACAGTACAGTACAGGGTTTGGTTATAGTGCCCACATGACTTACAGTACAGTACAGGGTTTGGTTATAGTGCCCACATGACTTACAGTACAGTACAGGGTTTGGTTATAGTGCCCACATGACTTACAGTACGGTACAGGGTTTGGTTATAGAGCCCACGTGACTTACAGTACAGTACAGGGTTTGGTTATAGAGCCCACATGACTTACAGTACAGTACAGGGTTTGGTTATAGAGCCCACATGACTTACAGTACAGTACAGGGTTTGGTTATAGTGCCCACATGACTTACAGTACAGTACAGGGTTTGGTTATAGTGCCCACATGACTTACAGTACAGTACAGGGTTTGGTTATAGTGCCCACATGACTTACAGTACAGTACAGGGTTTGGTTATAGTGCCCACATGACTTACAGTACAGTACAGGGTTTGGTTATAGTGCCCACATGACTTACAGTACAGTACAGGGTTTGGTTATAGTGCCCACATGACTTACAGTACAGTACAGGGTTTGGTTATAGTGCCCACATGACTTACAGTACAGTACAGGGTTTGGTTATAGTGCCCACATGACTTACAGTGCGGTACAGGGTTTGGTTATAGAGCCCACGTGACTTACAGTACAGTACAGGGTTTGGTTATAGAGCCCACATGACTTACAGTACAGTACAGGGTTTGGTTATAGAGCCCACATGACTTACAGTACAGTACAGGGTTTGGTTATAGTGTCCACATGACTTACAGTACAGTACAGGGTTTGGTTATAGTGTCCACATGACTTACAGTACAGTACAGGGTTTGGTTATAGAGCCCACATGACTTACAGTACAGTACAGTACAGTACAGTACAGTACAGTACAGTACAGTACAGGGTTTGGTTATAGAGCCCACATGACTTACAGTACAGTACAGTACAGTTTGGTTAGTACAGTACAGTACAGTACAGTACAGGGTTTGGTTATAGAGCCCACATGACTTACAGTACAGTACACTACAGGGTTTGGTTATAGAGCCCACATGACTTACAGTACAGGGTTTGGTTATAGTGCCCACATGACTTACAGTACAGTACAGGGTTTGGTTATAGTGTCCACATGACTTACAGTACAGTACAGGGTTTGGTTATAGAGCCCACATGACTTACAGTACAGTACAGTACAGTACAGTACAGTACAGTACAGTACAGTACAGTACAGTACAGGGTTTGGTTATAGAGCCCACATGACTTACAGTACAGTACAGTACAGTACAGTACAGTACAGTACAGTACAGTACAGTACAGTACAGGGTTTGGTTATAGAGCCCACATGACTTACAGTACAGTACACTACAGGTTTTGGTTATAGAGCCCACATGACTTACAGTACAGGGTTTGGTTATAGTGCCCACATGACTTACAGTACAGTACAGTACAGTACAGGGTTTGGTTATAGAGCCCACATGACTTACAGTACAGTACAGGGTTTGGTTATAGTGCCCACATGACTTACAGTACAGTACAGGGTTTGGTTATAGAGCCCACATGACTTACAGTACAGTACAGGGTTTGGTTATAGTGTCCACATGACTTACAGTACAGTACAGGGTTTGGTTATAGTGCCCACATGACTTACAGTACAGTACAGTACAGTACAGTACAGTACAGTACAGTACAGTACAGTACAGTACAGGGTTTGGTTATAGTGTCCACATGACTTACAGTACAGTACAGGGTTTGGTTATAGTGTCCACATGACTTACAGTACAGTACAGGGTTTGGTTATAGTGCCCACATGACTTACAGTACAGTACAGGGTTTGGTTATAGTGCCCACATGACTTACAGTACAGTACAGGGTTTGGTTATAGTGCCCACATGACTTACAGTACAGTACAGGGTTTGGTTATAGAGCCCACATGACTTACAGTACAGTACAGTACAGGGTTTGGTTATAGTGCCCACATGACTTACAGTACAGTACAGGGTTTGGTTATAGAGCCCACATGACTTACAGTACAGTACAGTACAGGGTTTGGTTATAGAGCCCACATGACTTACAGTACAGTACAGGGTTTGGTTATAGAGCCCACATGACTTACAGTACAGTACAGGGTTTGGTTATAGAGCCCACATGACTTACAGTACAGTACAGGGTTTGGTTATAGAGCCCACATGACTTACAGTACAGTACAGTACAGTACAGGGTTTGGTTATAGAGCCCACATGACTTACAGTACAGTACAGTACAGGGTTTGGTTATAGTGTCCACATGACTTACAGTACAGTACAGGGTTTGGTTATAGTGTCCACATGACTTACAGTACAGTACAGGGTTTGGTTATAGAGCCCACATGACTTACAGTACAGTACAGGGTTTGGTTATAGAGCCCACATGACTTACAGTACAGCACAGGGTTTGGTTATAGAGCCCACATGACTTACAGTACAGTACAGGGTTTGGTTATAGAGCCCACATGACTTACAGTACAGTACAGGGTTTGGTTATAGTGTCCACATGACTTACAGTACAGTACAGGGTTTGGTTATAGTGCCCACATGACTTACAGTACAGTACAGGGTTTGGTTATAGTGCCCACATGACTTACAGTACAGTACAGGGTTTGGTTATAGTGCCCACATGACTTACAGTACAGTACAGGGTTTGGTTATAGTGCCCACATGACTTACAGTACAGTACAGGGTTTGGTTATAGTGCCCACATGACTTACAGTACAGTACAGGGTTTGGTTATAGAGCCCACAGACTTACAGTACAGTACAGGGTTTGGTTATAGAGCCCACATGACTTACAGTACAGTACAGGGTTTGGTTATAGAGCCCACATGACTTACAGTACAGTACAGGGTTTGGTTATAGTGCCCACATGACTTACAGTACAGTACAGGGTTTGGTTATAGAGCCCACATGACTTACAGTACAGTACAGGGTTTGGTTATAGTGCCCACATGACTTACAGTACAGTACAGGGTTTGGTTATAGTGCCCACATGACTTACAGTACAGTACAGGGTTTGGTTATAGTGCCCACATGACTTACAGTACAGTACAGGGTTTGGTTATAGTGCCCACATGACTTACAGTACAGTACAGGGTTTGGTTATAGTGCCCACATGACTTACAGTACAGTACAGGGTTTGGTTATAGTGCCCACATGACTTACAGTACAGTACAGGGTTTGGTTATAGAGCCCACGTGACTTACAGTACAGTACAGTACAGGGTTTGGTTAGTACAGTACAGTACAGTACAGTACAGGGTTTGGTTATAGAGCCCACATGACTTACAGTACAGTACAGGGTTTGGTTATAGTGTACATGACTTACAGTACAGTACAGGGTTTGGTTATAGAGCCCACATGACTTACAGTACAGTACAGGGGTTTGGTTATAGAGCCCACATGACTTACAGTACAGTACAGGTTTGGTTATAGTGCCCACATGACTTACAGTACAGTACAGGGTTTGGTTATAGTGCCCACATGACTTACAGTACAGTACAGGGTTTGGTTATAGAGCCCACATGACTTACAGTACAGTACAGGGTTTGGTTATATAGAGCCCACATGACTTACAGTACAGTACATGACTTACAGTACAGTACAGGGTTTGGTTATAGAGCCCACATGACTTACAGTACAGTACAGGGTTTGGTTATAGTGCCCACATGACTTACAGTACAGTACAGTACAGGGTTTGGTTATAGAGCCCACATGACTACAGTACAGTACAGTACAGGGTTTGGTTATAGAGCCCACATGACTTACAGTACAGTACAGGGGTTTGGTTATAGAGCCCACATGACTTACAGTACAGTACAGGGTTTGGTTATAGAGCCCACATGACTTACAGTACAGTACAGGGTTTGGTTATAGTGTCCACATGACTTACAGTACAGTACAGGGTTTGGTTATAGAGCCCACATGACTTACAGTACAGTACAGGGTTTGGTTATAGTGTCCACATGACTTACAGTACAGTACAGGGTTTGGTTATAGTGCCCACATGACTTACAGTACAGTACAGGGTTTGGTTATAGTGCCCACATGACTTACAGTACAGTACAGGGTTTGGTTATAGTGTCCACATGACTTACAGTACAGTACAGTACAGTACAGGGTTTGTTTATAGTGTCCACATGACTTACAGTACAGTACAGGGTTTGGTTATAGAGCCCACATGACTTACAGTACAGTACAGTACAGGGTTTGGTTATAGTACAGTACAGTACAGTACAGGGGTTTGGTTATAGAGCCCACATGACTTACAGTACAGTACAGGGTTTGGTTATAGTGTCCACATGACTTACAGTACAGTACAGGGTTTGGTTATAGTGCCCACATGACTTACAGTACAGTACAGGGTTTGGTTATAGTGCCCACATGACTTACAGTACAGTACAGGGTTTGGTTATAGTGCCCACATGACTTACAGTACAGTACAGGGTTTGGTTATAGAGCCCACATGACTTACAGTACAGTACAGTACAGGGTTTGGTTATAGTGTCCACGTGACTTACAGTACAGTACAGGGTTTGGTTATAGAGCCCACATGACTTACAGTACAGTACAGTACAGGGTTTGGTTATAGTGTCCACATGACTTACAGTACAGTACAGGGTTTGGTTATAGTGCCCACATGACTTACAGTACAGTACAGGGTTTGGTTATAGAGCCCACATGACTTACAGTACAGTACAGGGGTTTGGTTATAGAGCCCACATGACTTACAGTACAGTACAGGGTTTGGTTATAGAGCCCACATGACTTACAGTACAGTACAGGGGTTTGGTTATAGAGCCCACATGACTTACAGTACAGTACAGGGTTTGGTTATAGTGTCCACATGACTTACAGTACAGTACAGGGTTTGGTTATAGAGCCCACATGACTTACAGTACAGTACAGGGTTTGGTTATAGAGCCCACATGACTTACAGTACAGTACAGGGTTTGGTTATAGAGCCCACATGACTTACAGTACAGTACAGGGTTTGGTTATAGAGCCCACATGACTTACAGTACAGTACAGGGTTTGGTTATAGAGCCCACATGACTTACAGTACAGTACAGGGTTTGGTTATAGAGCCCACATGACTTACAGTACAGTACAGGGTTTGGTTATAGTGCCCACATGACTTACAGTACAGTACAGGGTTTGGTTATAGTGCCCACATGACTTACAGTACAGTACAGGGTTTGGTTATAGAGCCCACATGACTTACAGTACAGTACAGGGTTTGGTTATAGAGCCCACATGACTTACAGTACAGTACAGGGTTTGGTTATAGAGCCCACATGACTTACAGTACAGTACAGGGTTTGGTTATAGTGTCCACATGACTTACAGTACAGTACAGGGTTTGGTTATAGAGCCCACATGACTTACAGTACAGTACAGGGTTTGGTTATAGTGCCCACATGACTTACAGTACAGTACAGGGTTTGGTTATAGTGCCCACATGACTTACAGTACAGTACAGGGTTTGGTTATAGTGCCCACATGACTTACAGTACAGTACAGGGTTTGGTTATAGAGCCCACATGACTTACAGTACAGTACAGTACAGGGTTTGGTTATAGTGTCCACATGACTTACAGTACAGTACAGGGTTTGGTTATAGAGCCCACATGACTTACAGTACAGTACAGTACAGGGTTTGGTTATAGAGCCCACATGACTTACAGTACAGTACATTACAGGGTTTGGTTATAGTGTCCACATGACTTACAGTACAGTACAGTACAGGGGTTTGGTTATAGTGCCCACATGACTTACAGTACAGTACAGGGTTTGGTTATAGTGCCCACATGACTTACAGTACAGTACAGGGTTTGGTTATAGAGCCCACATGACTTACAGTACAGTACAGTACAGGGTTTGGTTATAGAGCCCACATGACTTACAGTACAGTACAGTACAGGGTTTGGTTATAGAGCCCACATGACTTACAGTACAGTACAGGGTTTGGTTATAGTGTCCACATGACTTACAGTACAGTACAGGGTTTGGTTATAGTGTCCACATGACTTACAGTACAGTACAGGGTTTGGTTATAGAGCCCACATGACTTACAGTACAGTACAGGGTTATAGAGCCCACATGTTTACAGGGGTTTGGTTATAGAGCCCACATGACTTACAGTACAGTACAGGGTTTGGTTATAGAGCCCACATGACTTACAGTACAGTACAGGGTTTGGTTATAGTGTCCACATGACTTACAGTACAGTACAGGGTTTGGTTATAGTGCCCACATGACTTACAGTACAGTACAGGGTTTGGTTATAGTGCCCACATGACTTACAGTACAGTACAGGGTTTGGTTATAGAGCCCACATGACTTATAGTACAGTACAGTACAGGGTTTGGTTATAGTGTCCACATGACTTACAGTACAGTACAGGGTTTGGTTATAGAGCCCACATGACTTACAGTACAGTACAGTACAGGGTTTGGTTATAGAGCCCACATGACTTACAGTACAGTACAGGGTTTGGTTATAGTGTCCACATGACTTACAGTACAGTACAGGGTTTGGTTATAGAGCCCACATGTACAGTACAGTACAGTACAGGGTTTGGTTATAGTGCCCACATGACTTACAGTACAGTACAGGGTTTGGTTATAGTGCCCACATGACTTACAGTACAGTACAGGGTTTGGTTATAGAGCCCACATGACTTACAGTACAGTACAGTACAGGGTTTGGTTATAGAGCCCACATGACTTACAGTACAGTACAGTACAGGGTTTGGTTATAGAGCCCACATGACTTACAGTACAGTACAGTACAGGGTTTGGTTATAGTGTCCACATGACTTACAGTACAGTACAGGGTTTGGTTATAGTGTCCACATGACTTACAGTACAGTACAGGGTTTGGTTATAGAGCCCACATGACTTACAGTACAGTACAGGGTTTGGTTATAGAGCCCACATGACTTACAGTACAGTACAGGGTTTGGTTATAGTGTCCACATGACTTACAGTACAGTACAGTACAGGGTTTGGTTATAGTGTCCACATGACTTACAGTACAGTACAGGGTTTGGTTATAGAGCCCACATGACTTACAGTACAGTACAGTACAGGGTTTGGTTATAGAGCCCACATGACTTACAGTACAGTACAGGGTTTGGTTATAGTGTCCACATGACTTACAGTACAGTACAGGGTTTGGTTATAGAGCCCACATGACTTACAGTACAGTACAGTACAGGGTTTGGTTATAGAGCCCACATGACTTACAGTACAGTACAGTACAGGGTTTGGTTATAGAGCCCACATGACTTACAGTACAGTACAGTACAGGGTTTGGTTATAGTGTCCACATGACTTACAGTACAGTACAGGGTTTGGTTATAGTGTCCACATGACTTACAGTACAGTACAGGGTTTGGTTATAGAGCCCACATGACTTACAGTACAGTACAGGGTTTGGTTATAGAGCCCACATGACTTACAGTACAGTACAGGGTTTGGTTATAGAGCCCACATGACTTACAGTACAGTACAGGGTTTGGTTATAGTGCCCACATGACTTACAGTACAGTACAGGGTTTGGTTATAGTGCCCACATGACTTACAGTACAGTACAGGGTTTGGTTATAGTGCCCACATGACTTACAGTACAGTACAGGGTTTGGTTATAGTGCCCACATGACTTACAGTACAGTACAGGGTTTGGTTATAGTGTCCACATGACTTACAGTACAGTACAGGGTTTGGTTATAGTGCCCACATGACTTACAGTACAGTACAGGGTTTGGTTATAGTGCCCACATGACTTACAGTACAGTACAGGGTTTGGTTATAGAGCCCACATGACTTACAGTACAGTACAGTACAGGGTTTGGTTATAGAGCCCACATGACTTACAGTACAGTACAGGGTTTGGTTATAGTGTCCACATGACTTACAGTACAGTACAGGGTTTGGTTATAGTGTCCACATGACTTACAGTACAGTACAGTACAGGGTTTGGTTATAGAGCCCACATGACTTACAGTACAGTACAGGGTTTGGTTATAGAGCCCACATGACTACAGTACAGTACAGGGTTTGGTTATAGAGCCCACATGACTTACAGTACAGTACAGGGTTTGGTTATAGAGCCCACATGACTTACAGTACAGTACAGGGTTTGGTTATAGTGTCCACATGACTTACAGTACAGTACAGGGTTTGGTTATAGTGCCCACATGACTTACAGTACAGTACAGGGTTTGGTTATAGTGCCCACATGACTTACAGTACAGTACAGGGTTTGGTTATAGAGCCCACATGACTTACAGTACAGTACAGTACAGGGTTTGGTTATAGTGTCCACATGACTTACAGTACAGTACAGGGTTTGGTTATAGAGCCCACATGACTTACAGTACAGTACAGTACAGGGTTTGGTTATAGAGCCCACATGACTTACAGTACAGTACATTACAGGGTTTGGTTATAGTGTCCACATGACTTACAGTACAGTACAGGGTTTGGTTATAGTGCCCACATGACTTACAGTACAGTACAGGGTTTGGTTATAGTGCCCACATGACTTACAGTACAGTACAGGGTTTGGTTATAGAGCCCACATGACTTACAGTACAGTACAGTACAGGGTTTGGTTATAGAGCCCACATGACTTACAGTACAGTACAGTACAGGGTTTGGTTATAGAGCCCACATGACTTACAGTACAGTACAGTACAGGGTTTGGTTATAGTGTCCACATGACTTACAGTACAGTACAGGGTTTGGTTATAGTGCCCACATGACTTACAGTACAGTACAGGGTTTGGTTATAGAGCCCACATGACTTACAGTACAGTACAGGGTTTGGTTATAGAGCCCACATGACTTACAGTACAGTACAGGGTTTGGTTATAGTGTCCACATGACTTACAGTACAGTACAGTACAGGGTTTGGTTATAGTGTCCACATGACTTACAGTACAGTACAGGGTTTGGTTATAGAGCCCACATGACTTACAGTACAGTACAGTACAGGGTTTGGTTATAGAGCCCACATGACTTACAGTACAGTACAGGGTTTGGTTATAGTGTCCACATGACTTACAGTACAGTACAGGGTTTGGTTATAGTGCCCACATGACTTACAGTACAGTACAGTACAGGGTTTGGTTATAGTGCCCACATGACTTACAGTACAGTACAGTACAGTACAGGGTTTGGTTATAGAGCCCACATGACTTACAGTACAGTACAGTACAGGGTTTGGTTATAGTGCCCACATGACTTACAGTACAGTACAGGGTTTGGTTATAGTGTCCACATGACTTACAGTACAGTACAGGGTTTGGTTATAGAGCCCACATGACTTACAGTACAGGGTTTGGTTATAGAGTCCACATGACTTACAGTACAGTACAGGGTTTGGTTATAGAGCCCACATGACTTACAGTACAGTACAGGGTTTGGTTATAGTGCCCACATGACTTACAGTACAGTACAGGGTTTGGTTATAGTGCCCACATGACTTACAGTACAGTACAGGGTTTGGTTATAGTGCCCACATGACTTACAGTACAGTACAGGGTTTGGTTATAGTGCCCACATGACTTACAGTACAGTACAGGGTTTGGTTATAGTGTCCACATGACTTACAGTACAGTACAGGGTTTGGTTATAGTGCCCACATGACTTACAGTACAGTACAGGGTTTGGTTATAGTGCCCACATGACTTACAGTACAGTACAGGGTTTGGTTATAGAGCCCACATGACTTACAGTACAGTACAGTACAGGGTTTGGTTATAGTGTCCACATGACTTACAGTACAGTACAGGGTTTGGTTATAGAGCCCACATGACTTACAGTACAGTACAGTACAGGGTTTGGTTATAGTGCCCACATGACTTACAGTACAGTACAGGGTTTGGTTATAGTGCCCACATGACTTACAGTACAGTACAGGGTTTGGTTATAGAGCCCACATGACTTACAGTACAGTACAGGGTTTGGTTATAGAGCCCACATGACTTACAGTACAGTACAGGGTTTGGTTATAGAGCCCACATGACTTACAGTACAGTACAGGGTTTGGTTATAGTGTCCACATGACTTACAGTACAGTACAGGGTTTGGTTATAGTGCCCACATGACTTACAGTACAGTACAGGGTTTGGTTATAGTGCCCACATGACTTACAGTACAGTACAGGGTTTGGTTATAGAGCCCACATGACTTATAGTACAGTACAGTACAGGGTTTGGTTATAGTGTCCACATGACTTACAGTACAGTACAGGGTTTGGTTATAGAGCCCACATGACTTACAGTACAGTACAGGGGTTTGGTTATAGAGCCCACATGACTTACAGTACAGTACATTACAGGGTTTGGTTATAGTGTCCACATGACTTACAGTACAGTACAGTACAGTACCCAGTACAGTACAGTACAGTACAGGGTTTGGTTATAGTGCCCACATGACTTACAGTACAGTACAGGGTTTGGTTATAGTGCCCACATGACTTACAGTACAGTACAGGGTTTGGTTATAGAGCCCACATGACTTACAGTACAGTACAGTACAGGGTTTGGTTATAGAGCCCACATGACTTACAGTACAGTACAGTACAGGGTTTGGTTATAGAGCCCACATGACTTACAGTACAGTACAGTACAGGGTTTGGTTATAGTGTCCACATGACTTACAGTACAGTACAGGGTTTGGTTATAGTGTCCACATGACTTACAGTACAGTACAGGGTTTGGTTATAGAGCCCACATGACTTACAGTACAGTACAGGGTTTGGTTATAGAGCCCACATGACTTACAGTACAGTACAGGGTTTGGTTATAGTGTCCACATGACTTACAGTACAGTACAGTACAGGGTTTGGTTATAGTGTCCACATGACTTACAGTACAGTACAGGGTTTGGTTATAGAGCCCACATGACTTACAGTACAGTACAGTACAGTACAGGGTTTGGTTATAGTGTCCACATGACTTACAGTGCAGTACAGGGTTTGGTTATAGTGCCCACATGACTTACAGTACAGTACAGGGTTTGGTTATAGAGCCCACATGACTTACAGTACAGTACAGGGGGTTTGGTTATAGAGCCCACATGACTTACAGTACAGTACAGTACAGGGGTTTGGTTATAGAGCCCACATGACTTACAGTACAGTACAGTACAGGGTTTGGTTATAGTGTCCACATGACTTACAGTACAGTACAGGGTTTGGTTATAGTGTCCACATGACTTACAGTACAGTACAGGGTTTGGTTATAGAGCCCACATGACTTACAGTACAGGGGGTTTGGTTATAGAGCCCACATGACTTACAGTACAGTACAGGGTTTGGTTATAGAGCCCACATGACTTACAGTACAGTACAGGGTTTGGTTATAGTGCCCACATGACTTACAGTACAGTACAGGGTTTGGTTATAGTGCCCACATGACTTACAGTACAGTACAGGGTTTGGTTATAGTGCCCACATGACTTACAGTACAGTACAGGGTTTGGTTATAGTGCCCACATGACTTACAGTACAGTACAGGGTTTGGTTATAGAGCCCACATGACTTACAGTACAGTACAGGGTTTGGTTATAGAGCCCACATGACTTACAGTACAGTACAGGGTTTGGTTATAGTGCCCACATGACTTACAGTACAGTACAGGGTTTGGTTATAGTGCCCACATGACTTACAGTACAGTACAGGGTTTGGTTATAGTGCCCACATGACTTACAGTACAGTACAGGGTTTGGTTATAGTGCCCACATGACTTACAGTACAGTACAGGGTTTGGTTATAGTGTCCACATGACTTACAGTACAGTACAGGGTTTGGTTATAGTGCCCACATGACTTACAGTACAGTACAGGGTTTGGTTATAGTGCCCACATGACTTACAGTACAGTACAGGGTTTGGTTATAGAGCCCACATGACTTACAGTACAGTACAGTACAGGGTTTGGTTATAGTGTCCACATGACTTACAGTACAGTACAGGGTTTGGTTATAGAGCCCACATGACAGTACAGTACAGTACAGGGTTTGGTTATAGTGCCCACATGACTTACAGTACAGTACAGGGTTTGGTTATAGTGCCCACATGACTTACAGTACAGTACAGGGTTTGGTTATAGAGCCCACATGACTTACAGTACAGTACAGGGGTTTGGTTATAGTGTCCACATGACTTAAAGTACAGTACAGTACAGGGTTTGTACAGTACAGTACATGACAGTACAGTACAGTACAGTACAGGGGTTTGGTTATAGTGCCCACATGACTTACAGTACAGTACAGGGTTTGGTTATAGTGCCCACATGACTTACAGTACAGTACAGGGTTTGGTTATAGAGCCCACATGACTTACAGTACAGTACAGTACAGGGTTTGGTTATAGAGCCCACATGACTTACAGTACAGTACAGTACAGGGTTTGGTTATAGAGCCCACATGACTTACAGTACAGTACAGTACAGGGTTTGGTTATAGTGTCCACATGACTTACAGTACAGTACAGGGTTTGGTTATAGTGTCCACATGACTTACAGTACAGTACAGGGTTTGGTTATAGAGCCCACATGACTTACAGTACAGTACAGGGTTTGGTTATAGAGCCCACATGACTTACAGTACAGTACAGGGTTTGGTTATAGTGTCCACATGACTTACAGTACAGTACAGGGTTTGGTTATAGAGCCCACATGACTTACAGTACAGTACAGGGTTTGGTTATAGTGTCCACATGACTTACAGTACAGTACAGGGTTTGGTTATAGAGCCCACATGACTTACAGTACAGTACAGTACAGGGTTTGGTTATAGAGCCCACATGACTTACAGTACAGTACAGGGTTTGGTTATAGTGTCCACATGACTTACAGTACAGTACAGGGTTTGGTTATAGAGCCCACATGACTTACAGTACAGTACAGAACAGGGTTTGGTTATAGAGCCCACATGACTTACAGTACAGTACAGTACAGTACAGGGTTTGGTTATAGAGCCCACATGACTTACAGTACAGTACAGTACAGGGTTTGGTTATAGTGTCCACATGACTTACAGTACAGTACAGGGTTTGGTTATAGTGTCCACATGACTTACAGTACAGTACAGGGTTTGGTTATAGAGCCCACATGACTTACAGTACAGTACAGGGTTTGGTTATAGAGCCCACATGACTTACAGTACAGTACAGGGTTTGGTTATAGAGCCCACATGACTTACAGTACAGTACAGGGTTTGGTTATAGAGCCCACATGACTTACAGTACAGTACAGGGTTTGGTTATAGTGTCCACATGACTTACAGTACAGTACAGGGTTTGGTTATAGAGCCCACATGACTTACAGTACATTACAGGGTTTGGTTATAGAGCCCACATGACTTACAGTACAGTACAGGGTTTGGTTATAGAGCCCACATGACTTACAGTACAGTACAGGGTTTGGTTATAGAGCCCACGTAACTTACAGTACAGTACAGGGTTTGGTTATAGAGCCCACATGACTTACAGTACAGTACATGGTTTGGTTATAGTGTCCACACGACTTACAGTACGGTACAGGGTTTGGTTATAGAGCCCACGTGACTTACAGTACAGTACAGGGTTTGGTTATAGAGCCCACATGACTTACAGTACAGTACAGGGTTTGGTTATAGAGCCCACATGACTTACAGTACAGTACAGGGTTTGGTTATAGTGTCCACATGACTTACAGTACAGTACAGGGTTTGGTTATAGAGCCCACATGACTTACAGTACAGTACAGGGTTTGGTTATAGTGCCCACATGACTTACAGTACAGTACAGGGTTTGGTTATAGTGCCCACATGACTTACAGTACAGTACAGGGTTTGGTTATAGTGCCCACATGACTTACAGTACAGTACAGGGTTTGGTTATAGTGCCCACATGACTTACAGTACAGTACAGGGTTTGGTTATAGTGCCCACATGACTTACAGTACAGTACAGGGTTTGGTTATAGAGCCCACGTGACTTACAGTACAGTACAGGGTTTGGTTATAGAGCCCACATGACTTACAGTACAGTACAGGGTTTGGTTATAGAGCCCACATGACTTACAGTACAGTACAGGGTTTGGTTATAGTGTCCACATGACTTACAGTACAGTACAGGGTTTGGTTATAGAGCCCACATGACTTACAGTACAGTACAGGGTTTGGTTATAGTGCCCACATGACTTACAGTACAGTACAGGGTTTGGTTATAGTGCCCACATGACTTACAGTACAGTACAGGGTTTGGTTATAGTGCCCACATGACTTACAGTACAGTACAGGGTTTGGTTATATTGTCCACATGACTTACAGTACAGTACAGGGTTTGGTTATAGTGCCCACATGACTTACAGTACAGTACAGGGTTTGGTTATAGTGCCCACATGACTTACAGTACAGTACAGGGTTTGGTTATAGAGCCCACATGACTTACAGTACAGTACAGTACAGGGTTTGGTTATAGAGCCCACATGACTTACAGTACAGTACAGTACAGGGTTTGGTTATAGAGCCCACATGACTTACAGTACAGTACATTACAGGGTTTGGTTATAGTGTCCACATGACTTACAGTACAGTACAGTACAGTACAGGGTTTGGTTATAGTGCCCACATGACTTACAGTACAGTACAGGGTTTGGTTATAGTGCCCACATGACTTACAGTACAGTACAGGGTTTGGTTATAGAGCCCACATGACTTACAGTACAGTACAGTACAGGGTTTGGTTATAGAGCCCACATGACTTACAGTACAGTACAGTACAGGGTTTGGTTATAGAGCCCACATGACTTACAGTACAGTACAGTACAGGGTTTGGTTATAGTGTCCACATGACTTACAGTACAGTACAGGGTTTGGTTATAGTGTCCACATGACTTACAGTACAGTACAGGGTTTGGTTATAGAGCCTACATGACTTACAGTACAGTACAGGGTTTGGTTATAGAGCCCACATGACTTACAGTACAGTACAGGGTTTGGTTATAGAGCCCACATGACTTACAGTACAGTACAGGGTTTGGTTATAGAGCCCACATGACTTACAGTACAGTACAGGGTTTGGTTATAGTGTCCACATGACTTACAGTACAGTACAGGGTTTGGTTATAGTGCCCACATGACTTACAGTACAGTACAGGGTTTGGTTATAGTGCCCACATGACTTACAGTACAGTACAGGGTTTGGTTATAGAGCCCACATGACTTATAGTACAGTACAGTACAGGGTTTGGTTATAGTGTCCACATGACTTACAGTACAGTACAGGGTTTGGTTATAGAGCCCACATGACTTACAGTACAGTACAGTACAGGGTTTGGTTATAGAGCCCACATGACTTACAGTACAGTACATTACAGGGTTTGGTTATAGTGTCCACATGACTTAAAGTACAGTACAGTACAGTACAGTACAGGGTTTGGTTATAGTGCCCACATGACTTACAGTACAGTACAGGGTTTGGTTATAGTGCCCACATGACTTACAGTACAGTACAGGGTTTGGTTATAGAGCCCACATGACTTACAGTACAGTACAGTACAGGGTTTGGTTATAGAGCCCACATGACTTACAGTACAGTACAGTACAGGGTTTGGTTATAGAGCCCACATGACTTACAGTACAGTACAGTACAGGGTTTGGTTATAGTGTCCACATGACTTACAGTACAGTACAGGGTTTGGTTATAGTGTCCACATGACTTACAGTACAGTACAGGGTTTGGTTATAGAGCCCACATGACTTACAGTACAGTACAGGGTTTGGTTATAGAGCCCACATGACTTACAGTACAGTACAGGGTTTGGTTATAGTGTCCACATGACTTACAGTACAGTACAGGGTTTGGTTATAGAGCCCACATGACTTACAGTACAGTACAGGGTTTGGTTATAGTGCCCACATGACTTACAGTACAGTACAGGGTTTGGTTATAGAGCCCACATGACTTACAGTACAGTACAGTACAGGGTTTGGTTATAGAGCCCACATGACTTACAGTACAGTACAGGGTTTGGTTATAGTGTCCACATGACTTACAGTACAGTACAGGGTTTGGTTATAGAGCCCACATGACTTACAGTACAGTACAGGGTTTGGTTATAGAGCCCACATGACTTACAGTACAGTACAGGGTTTGGTTATAGTGTCCACATGACTTACAGTACAGTACAGGGTTTGGTTATAGAGCCCACATGACTTACAGTACAGTACATAGAGCCCACATGACTTACAGTACAGTACAGGGTTTGGTTATAGAGCCCACATGACTTACAGTACAGTACAGGGTTTGGTTATAGAGCCAACATGACTTACAGTACAGTACAGGGTTTGGTTATAGTGCCCACATGACTTACAGTACAGTACAGTACAGTACAGTACAGTACAGTACAGTACAGTACAGTACAGGGTTTGGTTATAGTGTCCACATGACTTACAGTACAGTACAGGGTTTGGTTATAGTGTCCACATGACTTATAGTACAGTACAGGGTTTGGTTATAGAGCCCACATGACTTACAGTACAGTACAGGGTTTGGTTATAGAGCCCACATGACTTACAGTACAGTACAGGGTTTGGTTATAGAGCCCACATGACTTACAGTACAGTACAGGGTTTGGTTATAGAGCCCACATGACTTACAGTACAGTACAGTACAGGGTTTGGTTATAGTGTCCACATGACTTACAGTACAGTACAGGGTTTGGTTATAGAGCCCACATGACTTACAGTACAGTACAGGGTTTGGTTATAGTGTCCACATGACTTACAGTACAGTACAGGGTTTGGTTATAGAGCCCACATGACTTACAGTACAGTACAGTACAGGGTTTGGTTATAGAGCCCACATGACTTACAGTACAGTACAGGGTTTGGTTATAGTGTCCACATGACTTACAGTACAGTACAGGGTTTGGTTATAGAGCCCACATGACTTACAGTACAGTACAGTACAGGGTTTGGTTATAGTGTCCACATGACTTACAGTACAGTACAGGGTTTGGTTATAGTGCCACATGACTTACAGTGACTTACAGTACAGTACAGTACAGGGTTTGGTTATAGTGCCCACATGACTTACAGTACAGTACAGGGTTTGGTTATAGTGCCCACATGACTTACAGTACAGTACAGGGTTTGGTTATAGTGTCCACATGACTTACAGTACAGTACAGGGTTTGGTTATAGAGCCCACATGACTTACAGTACAGTACAGTACATGGTTTGGTTATAGTGACCAGTACACATGACAGTTTGGTTATACAGTACAGTACAGGGTTTTTGGTTATAGAGCCCACATGACTTACAGTACAGTACAGGGTTTGGTTATAGTGTCCACATGACTTACAGTACAGTACAGGGTTTGGTTTTAGTGTCCACATGACTTACAATACAGTACAGTACAGTACAGGGTTTGGTTATAGAGCCCACATGACTTACAGTACAGTACAGGGTTTGGTTATAGTGTCCACATGACTTACAGTACAGTACAGTACAGTACAGTACAGTACAGTACAGTACAGGGTTTGGTTATAGAGCCCACATGACTTACAGTACAGTACAGGGTTTGGTTATAGAGCCCACATGACTTACAGTACAGTACAGGGTTTGGTTATAGTGTCCACATGACTTACAGTACAGTACAGGGTTTGGTTATAGAGCCCACATGACTTACAGTACAGTACAGGGTTTGGTTATAGTGCACATGACTTACAGTACAGTACAGGGTTTGGTTATAGAGCCCACATGACTTACAGTACAGTACAGGGTTTGGTTATAGTGCCCACATGACTTACAGTACAGTACAGGGTTTGGTTATAGTGTCCACATGACTTACAGTACAGTACAGTACAGTACAGGGTTTGTTTATAGTGTCCACATGACTTACAGTACAGTACAGGGTTTGGTTATAGTGCCCACATGACTTACAGTACAGTACAGGGTTTGGTTATAGTGTCCACATGACTTACAGTACAGTACAGGGTTTGGTTATAGAGCCCACATGACTTACAGTACAGTACAGTACAGGTTTGGTTATAGAGCCCACATGACTTACAGTACAGTACAGGGTTTGGTTATATAGCCCACATGACTTACAGTACAGTACAGGGTTTGGTTATAGTGTCCATATGACTTACAGTACAGTACAGGGTTTGGTTATAGAGCCCACATGACTTACAGTACATTACAGTACAGGGTTTGGTTATAGAGCCCACATGACTTACAGTACAGTACAGGGTTTGGTTATAGTGTCCACATGACTTACAGTACAGTACAGTACAGTACAGTACAGGGTTTGTTTATAGAGCCCACATGACTTACAGTACAGTACAGGGTTTGGTTATAGAGCCCACATGACTTACAGTACAGTACAGGGTTTGGTTATAGTGTCCACATGACTTACAGTACAGTACAGGGTTTGGTTATAGAGCCCACATGACTTACAGTACAGTACAGGGTTTGGTTATAGTGCCCACATGACTTACAGTACAGTACAGGGTTTGGTTATAGAGCCCACATGACTTACAGTACAGTACAGGGTTTGGTTATAGTGTCCACATGACTTACAGTACAGTACAGGGTTTGGTTATAGAGCCCACATGACTTACAGTACAGTACAGTACAGGGTTTGGTTATAGAGCCCACATGACTTACAGTACAGTACAGGGTTTGGTTATAGTGCCCACATGACTTACAGTACAGTACAGGGTTTGGTTATAGAGCCCACATGACTTACAGTACAGTACAGGGTTTGGTTATAGAGCCCACATGACTTACAGTACAGTACAGGGTTTGGTTATAGTGTCCACATGACTTACAGTACAGTACAGGGTTTGGTTATAGAGCCCACATGACTTACAGTACAGTACAGTACATGGTTTGGTTATAGAGCCCACATGACTTACAGTACAGTACAGGGTTTGGTTATAGTGTCCACATGACTTACAGTACAGTACAGGGTTTGGTTATAGAGCCCACATGACTTACAGTACAGTACAGGGTTTGGTTATAGAGCCCACATGACTTACAGTACAGTACAGGGTTTGGTTATAGTGCCCACATGACTTACAGTACAGTACAGTACAGTACAGTACAGTACAGGGTTTGGTTATAGAGCCCACATGACTTACAGTACAGTACAGGGTTTGGTTATAGTGTCCACATGACTTACAGTACAGTACAGGGTTTGGTTATAGAGCCAACATGACTTACAGTACAGTACAGGGTTTGGTTATAGTGCCCACATGACTTACAGTACAGTACAGTACAGTACAGTACAGTACAGTACAGGGTTTGGTTATAGTGTCCACATGACTTACAGTACAGTACAGGGTTTGGTTATAGTGTCCACATGACTTATAGTACAGTACAGGGTTTGGTTATAGAGCCCACATGACTTACAGTACAGTACAGGGTTTGGTTATAGAGCCCACATGACTTACAGTACAGTACAGGGTTTGGTTATAGAGCCCACATGACTTACAGTACAGTACAGGGTTTGGTTATAGAGCCCACATGACTTACAGTACAGTACAGTACAGGGTTTGGTTATAGTGTCCACATGACTTACAGTACAGTACAGGGTTTGGTTATAGAGCCCACATGACTTACAGTACAGTACAGGGTTTGGTTATAGTGTCCACATGAGTTACAGTACAGTACAGGGTTTGGTTATAGAGCCCACATGACTTACAGTACAGTACAGTACAGGGTTTGGTTATAGAGCCCACATGACTTACAGTACAGTACAGGGTTTGGTTATAGTGTCCACATGACTTACAGTACAGTACAGGGTTTGGTTATAGAGCCCACATGACTTACAGTACAGTACAGTACAGGGTTTGGTTATAGTGTCCACATGACTTACAGTACAGTACAGGGTTTGGTTATAGTGTCCACATGACTTACAGTACAGTACAGTACAGGTTTGGTTATAGAGCCCACATGTTTTGGTTATAGTGCCCACATGACTTACAGTACAGTACAGGGTTTGGTTATAGTGCCCACATGACTTACAGTACAGTACAGGGTTTGGTTATAGTGCCCACATGACTTACAGTACAGTACAGGGTTTGGTTATAGTGCCCACATGACTTACAGTACAGTACAGGGTTTGGTTATAGAGCCCACATGACTTACAGTACAGTACAGTACAGGGTTTGGTTATAGAGCCCACATGACTTACAGTACAGTACAGTACAGGGTTTGGTTATAGTGTCCACATGACTTACAGTACAGTACAGGGTTTGGTTATAGTGCCCACATGACTTACATGATTACAGTACAGTACAGTACAGGGTTTGGTTATAGAGCCCACATGACTTACAGTACAGTACAGGGTTTGGTTATAGTGCCCACATGACTTACAGTACAGTACAGTACAGGGTTTGGTTATAGAGCCCACATGACTTACAGTACAGTACAGGGTTTGGTTATAGAGCCCAGACTTACAGTACAGTACAGGGTTTGGTTATAGTGTCCACATGACTTACAGTACAGTACAGGGTTTGGTTATAGAGCCCACATGACTTACAGTACAGTACAGGGTTTGGTTATAGTGCCCACATGACTTACAGTACAGTACAGGGTTTGGTTATAGAGCCCACATGACTTACAGTACAGTACAGGGTTTGGTTATAGTGTCCACATGACTTACAGTACAGTACAGGGTTTGGTTATAGTGCCCACATGACTTACAGTACAGTACAGTACAGGGTTTGGTTATAGAGCCCACATGACTTACAGTACAGTACAGGGTTTGGTTATAGAGCCCACATGACTTACAGTACAGTACAGGGTTTGGTTATAGTGTCCACATGACTTACAGTACAGTACAGGGTTTGGTTATAGAGCCCACATGACTTACAGTACAGTACAGGGTTTGGTTATAGAGCCCACATGACTTACAGTACAGTACAGGGTTTGGTTATAGTGCCCACATGACTTACAGTACAGTACAGTACAGTACAGTACAGTACAGGGTTTGGTTATAGTGTCCACATGACTTACAGTACAGTACAGGGTTTGGTTATAGTGTCCACATGACTTATAGTACAGTACAGGGTTTGGTTATAGAGCCCACATGACTTACAGTACAGTACAGGGTTTGGTTATAGTGTCCACATGACTTACAGTACAGTACAGGGTTTTGGTTATAGAGCCCACATGACTTACAGTACAGTACAGGGTTTGGTTATAGAGCCCACATGACTTACAGTACAGTACAGGGTTTGGTTATAGTGTCCACATGACTACAGTACAGTACAGGGTTTGGTTATAGAGCCCACATGACTTACAGTACAGTACAGGGTTTGGTTATAGTGCCCACATGACTTACAGTACAGTACAGGGTTTGGTTATAGAGCCCACATGACTTACAGTACAGTACAGGGTTTGGTTATAGTGCCCACATGACTTACAGTACAGTACAGGGTTTGGTTATAGGCCCACATGACTTACAGTACAGTACAGTACAGGGTTTGGTTATAGAGCCCACATGACTTACAGTACAGTACAGGGTTTGGTTATAGTGTCCACATGACTTACAGTACAGTACAGGGTTTGGTTATAGAGCCCACATGACTTACAGTACAGTACAGGGTTTGGTTATAGAGCCCACATGACTTACAGTACAGTACAGGGTTTGGTTATAGTGTCCACATGACTTACAGTACAGTACAGGGTTTGGTTATAGAGCCCACATGACTTACAGTACAGTACAGTACATGGTTTGGTTATAGAGCCCACATGACTTACAGTACAGTACAGGGTTTGGTTATAGTGTCCACATGACTTACAGTACAGTACAGGGTTTGGTTATAGAGCCCACATGACTTACAGTACAGTACAGGGTTTGGTTATAGAGCCAACATGACTTACAGTACAGTACAGGGTTTGGTTATAGTGCCCACATGACTTACAGTACAGTACAGTACAGGGTTTGGTTATAGTGTCCACATGACTTACAGTACAGTACAGGGTTTGGTTATAGTGTCCACATGACTTATAGTACAGTACAGGGTTTGGTTATAGAGCCCACATGACTTACAGTACAGTACAGGGTTTGGTTATAGAGCCCACATGACTTACAGTACAGTACAGGGTTTGGTTATAGAGCCCACATGACTTACAGTACAGTACAGGGTTTGGTTATAGAGCCCACATGACTTACATTACAGTACAGTACAGTACAGTACAGTACAGGGTTTGGTTATAGAGCCCACATGACTTACAGTACAGTACAGTACAGGGTTTGGTTATAGTGTCCACATGACTTACAGTACAGTACAGGGTTTGGTTATAGTGTCCACATGACTTACAGTACAGTACAGGGTTTGGTTATAGAGCCCACATGACTTACAGTACAGTACAGGGTTTGGTTATAGAGCCCACATGACTTACAGTACAGTACAGGGTTTGGTTATAGTGCCCACATGACTTACAGTACAGTACAGGGTTTGGTTATAGAGCCCACATGACTTACAGTACAGTACAGGGTTTGGTTATAGTGTCCACATGACTTACAGTACAGTACAGGGTTTGGTTATAGTGCCCACATGACTTACAGTACAGTACAGGGTTTGGTTATAGTGCCCACATGACTTACAGTACAGTACAGGGTTTGGTTATAGTGCCCACATGACTTACAGTACAGTACAGTACAGGGTTTGGTTATAGAGCCCACATGACTTACAGTACAGTACAGGGTTTGGTTATAGTGTCCACATGACTTACAGTACAGTACAGGGTTTGGTTATAGTGTCCACATGACTTACAGTACAGTACAGGGTTTGGTTATAGAGCCCACATGACTTACAGTACAGTACAGGGTTTGGTTATAGAGCCCACATGACTTACAGTACAGTACAGGGTTTGGTTATAGAGCCCACATGACTTACAGTACAGTACAGGGTTTGGTTATAGAGCCCACATGACTTACAGTACAGTACAGGGTTTGGTTATAGTGCCCACATGACTTACAGTACAGTACAGGGTTTGGTTATAGTGCCCACATGACTTTGGTTACAGTACAGTACAGTTTGGTTACAGTACATGACTTACAGTACAGGGGTTTGGTTATAGAGCCCACATGACTTACAGTACAGTACATACAGTACAGGGTTTGGTTATAGTGTCCACATGACTTACAGTACAGTACAGGGTTTGGTTATAGAGCCCACATGACTTACAGTACAGTACAGTACAGGGTTTGGTTATAGAGCCCACATGACTTACAGTACAGTATAGGGTTTGGTTATAGTGCCCACATGACTTACAGTACAGTACAGTACAGGGTTTGGTTATAGTGCCCACATGACTTACAGTACAGTACAGGGTTTGGTTATAGTGCCCACATGACTTACAGTACAGTACAGGGTTTGGTTATAGAGCCCACATGACTTACAGTACAGTACAGTACAGGGTTTGGTTATAGTGCCCACATGACTTACAGTACAGTACAGTACAGGGTTTGGTTATAGAGCCCACATGACTTACAGTACAGTACAGTACAGGGTTTGGTTATAGTGTCCACATGACTTACAGTACAGTACAGGGTTTGGTTATAGTGTCCACATGACTTACAGTACAGTACAGGGTTTGGTTATAGAGCCCACATGACTTACAGTACAGTACAGGGTTTGGTTATAGAGCCCACATGACTTACAGTACAGTACAGGGTTTGGTTATAGAGCCCACATGACTTACAGTACAGTACAGGGTTTGGTTATAGAGCCCACATGACTTACAGTACAGTACAGGGTTTGGTTATAGAGCCCACATGACTTACAGTACAGTACAGGGTTTGGTTATAGAGCCCACATGACTTACAGTACAGTACAGGGTTTGGTTATAGAGCCCACATGACTTACAGTACAGTACAGGGTTTGGTTATAGAGCCCACATGACTTACAGTACAGTACAGTACAGGGTTTGGTTATAGTGTCCACATGACTTACAGTACAGTACAGGGTTTGGTTATAGTGTCCACATGACTTACAGTACAGTACAGGGTTTGGTTATAGAGCCCACATGACTTACAGTACAGTACAGGGTTTGGTTATAGAGCCCACATGACTTACAGTACAGTACAGGGTTTGGTTATAGAGCCCACATGACTTACAGTACAGTACAGGGTTTGGTTATAGAGCCCACATGACTTACAGTACAGTACAGGGTTTGGTTATAGTGTCCACATGACTTACAGTACAGTACAGGGTTTGGTTATAGTGCCCACATGACTTACAGTACAGTACAGGGTTTGGTTATAGTGCCCACATGACTTACAGTACAGTACAGGGTTTGGTTATAGAGCCCACATGACTTACAGTACAGTACAGTACAGGGTTTGGTTATAGAGCCCACATGACTTACAGTACAGTACAGGGTTTGGTTATAGTGTCCACATGACTTACAGTACAGTACAGGGTTTGGTTATAGTGTCCACATGACTTACAGTACAGTACAGGGTTTGGTTATAGAGCCCACATGACTTACAGTACAGTACAGGGTTTGGTTATAGAGCCCACATGACTTACAGTACAGTACAGGGTTTGGTTATAGAGCCCACATGACTTACAGTACAGTACAGGGTTTGGTTATAGAGCCCACATGACTTACAGTACAGTACAGGGTTTGGTTATAGTGTCCACATGACTTACAGTACAGTACAGGGTTTGGTTATAGTGCCCACATGACTTACAGTACAGTACAGGGTTTGGTTATAGTGCCCACATGACTTACAGTACAGTACAGGGTTTGGTTATAGAGCCCACATGACTTTGGTTATAGTACATGACTTACAGTACAGTACAGGGTTTGGTTATAGAGCCCACATGACTTACAGTACAGTACAGGGTTTGGTTATAGAGCCCACATGACTTACAGTACAGTACAGTACAGGGTTTGGTTATAGAGCCCACATGACTTACAGTACAGTACAGGGTTTGGTTATAGTGTCCACATGACTTACAGTACAGTACAGTACAGTACAGTACAGTACAGTACAGTACAGTACAGTACAGTACAGGGTTTGGTTATAGTGCCCACATGACTTACAGTACAGTACAGGGTTTGGTTATAGTGCCCACATGACTTACAGTACAGTACAGGGTTTGGTTATAGAGCCCACATGACTTACAGTACAGTACAGGGTTTGGTTATAGAGCCCACATGACTTACAGTACAGTACAGTACAGGGTTTGGTTATAGTGTCCACATGAGTTACAGTACATTACAGGGTTTGGTTATAGTGTCCACATGACTTACAGTACAGTACAGTACAGTACAGTACAGTACAGGGTTTGGTTATAGTGCCCACATGACTTACAGTACAGTACAGGGTTTGGTTATAGTGCCCACATGACTTACAGTACAGTACAGGGTTTGGTTATAGAGCCCACATGACTTACAGTACAGTACAGTACAGGGTTTGGTTATAGAGCCCACATGACTTACAGTACAGTACAGGGGTTTGGTTATAGAGCCCACATGACTTACAGTACAGTACAGTACAGGGTTTGGTTATAGTGTCCACATGACTTACAGTACAGTACAGGGTTTGGTTATAGTGTCCACATGACTTACAGTACAGTACAGGGTTTGGTTATAGAGCCCACATGACTTACAGTACAGTACAGGGTTTGGTTATAGAGCCCACATGACTTACAGTACAGTTTGGTTATAGAGCCCACATGACTTACAGTACAGTACAGGGTTTGGTTATAGAGCCCACATGACTTACAGTACAGTACAGGGTTTGGTTATAGAGCCCACATGACTTACAGTACAGTACAGGGTTTGGTTATAGAGCCCACATGACTTACAGTACAGTACAGGGTTTGGTTATAGTGCCCACTTACAGTACAGTACTTACAGTACAGTACAGGGTTTGGTTATAGAGCCCACATGACTTACAGTACAGTACAGGGGTTTGGTTATAGTGTCCACATGACTTACAGTACAGTACAGGGTTTGGTTATAGTGTCCACATGACTTACAGTACAGTACAGGGTTTGGTTATAGAGCCCACATGACTTACAGTACAGTACAGGGTTTGGTTATAGAGCCCACATGACTTACAGTACAGTACAGGGTTTGGTTATAGAGCCCACATGACTTACAGTACAGTACAGGGTTTGGTTATAGAGCCCACATGACTTACAGTACAGTACAGGGTTTGGTTATAGTGCCCACATGACTTACAGTACAGTACAGGGTTTGGTTATAGAGCCCACATGACTTACAGTACAGTACAGGGTTTGGTTATAGTGCCCACATGACTTACAGTACAGTACAGGGTTTGGTTATAGTGCCCACATGACTTACAGTACAGTACAGTACAGGGTTTGGTTATAGAGCCCACATGACTTACAGTACAGTACAGGGTTTGGTTATAGTGTCCACATGACTTACAGTACAGTACAGGGTTTGGTTATAGTGTCCACATGACTTACAGTACAGTACAGGGTTTGGTTATAGAGCCCACATGACTTACAGTACAGTACAGGGTTTGGTTATAGTGCCCACATGACTTACAGTACAGTACAGGGTTTGGTTATAGAGCCCACATGACTTACAGTACAGTACAGGGTTTGGTTATAGAGCCCACATGACTTACAGTACAGTACAGGGTTTGGTTATAGTGTCCACATGACTTACAGTACAGTACAGGGTTTGGTTATAGTGCCCACATGACTTACAGTACAGTACAGGGTTTGGTTATAGTGCCCACATGACTTACAGTACAGGGTTTGGTTATAGAGCCCACATGACTTACAGTACAGTACAGTACAGGGTTTGGTTATAGTGTCCACATGACTTACAGTACAGTACAGGGTTTGGTTATAGAGCCCACATGACTTACAGTACAGTACAGTACAGGGTTTGGTTATAGAGCCCACATGACTTACAGTACAGTACAGGGTTTGGTTATAGTGCCACATGACTTACAGTACAGTACAGGGTTTGGTTACAGTACAGTACAGTACAGGGTTTGGTTATAGTGCCCACATGACTTACAGTACAGTACAGGGTTTGGTTATAGTGCCCACATGACTTACAGTACAGTACAGGGTTTGGTTATAGAGCCCACATGACTTACAGTACAGTACAGTACAGGGTTTGGTTATAGAGCCCACATGACTTACAGTACAGTACAGTACAGGGTTTGGTTATAGAGCCCACATGACTTACAGTACAGTACAGTACAGGGTTTGGTTATAGTGTCCACATGACTTACAGTACAGTACAGGGTTTGGTTATAGTGTCCACATGACTTACAGTACAGTACAGGGTTTGGTTATAGAGCCCACATGACTTACAGTACAGTACAGGGTTTGGTTATAGAGCCCACATGACTTACAGTACAGTACAGGGTTTGGTTATAGAGCCCACATGACTTACAGTACAGTACAGGGTTTGGTTATAGAGCCCACATGACTTACAGTACAGTACAGGGTTTGGTTATAGTGTCCACATGACTTACAGTACAGTACAGGGTTTGGTTATAGTGCCCACATGACTTACAGTACAGTACAGGGTTTGGTTATAGTGCCCACATGACTTACAGTACAGTACAGGGTTTGGTTATAGTGTCCACATGACTTACAGTACAGTACAGGGTTTGGTTATAGAGCCCACATGACTTACAGTACAGTACAGGGTTTGGTTATAGTGTCCACATGACTTACAGTACAGTACAGGGTTTGGTTATAGTGTCCACATGACTTACAGTACAGTACAGGGTTTGGTTATAGAGCCCACATGACTTACAGTACAGTACAGGGTTTGGTTATAGAGCCCACATGACTTACAGTACAGTACAGGGTTTGGTTATAGAGCCCACATGACTTACAGTACAGTACAGGGTTTGGTTATAGAGCCCACATGACTTACAGTACAGTACAGGGTTTGGTTATAGTGTCCACATGACTTACAGTACAGTACAGGGTTTGGTTATAGAGCCCACATGACTTACAGTACAGTACAGGGTTTGGTTATAGTGTCCACATGACTTACAGTACAGTACAGGGTTTGGTTATAGAGCCCACATGACTTACAGTACAGTACAGTACAGGGTTTGGTTATAGTGTCCACATGACTTACAGTACAGTACAGGGTTTGGTTATAGAGCCCACATGACTTACAGTACAGTACAGTACAGGGTTTGGTTATAGAGCCCACATGACTTACAGTACAGTACAGGGTTTGGTTATAGTGCCCACATGACTTACACAGTACAGTACAGTACAGTACAGGGTTTGGTTATAGTGCCCACATGACTTACAGTACAGTACAGGGTTTGGTTATAGAGCCCACATGACTTACAGTACAGTACAGGGTTTGGTTATAGAGCCCACATGACTTACAGTACAGTACAGTACAGGTTTGGTTATAGAGCCCACATGACTTACAGTACAGTACAGTACAGGGTTTGGTTATAGAGCCCACATGACTTACAGTACAGTACAGTACAGGGTTTGGTTATAGTGTCCACATGACTTACAGTACAGTACAGGGTTTGGTTATAGTGTCCACATGACTTACAGTACAGTACAGGGTTTGGTTATAGAGCCCACATGACTTACAGTACAGTACAGGGTTTGGTTATAGAGCCCACATGACTTACAGTACAGTACAGGGTTTGGTTATAGTGTCCACATGACTTACAGTACAGTACAGGGTTTGGTTATAGAGCCCACATGACTTACAGTACAGTACAGGGTTTGGTTATAGTGTCCACATGACTTACAGTACAGTACAGGGTTTGGTTATAGAGCCCACATGACTTACAGTACAGTACAGGGTTTGGTTATAGAGCCCACATGACTTACAGTACAGTACAGGGTTTGGTTATAGTGTCCACATGACTTACAGTACAGTACAGGGTTTGGTTATAGAGCCCACATGACTTACAGTACAGTACAGGGTTTGGTTATGAGCCCACATGACTTACAGTACAGTACAGGGTTTGGTTATAGTGTCCACATGACTTACAGTACAGTACAGGGTTTGGTTATAGAGCCCACATGACTTACAGTACAGTACAGTACAGGGTTTGGTTATAGAGCCCACATGACTTACAGTACAGTACAGGGTTTGGTTATAGTGCCCACATGACTTACAGTACAGTACAGGGTTTGGTTATAGAGCCCACATGACTTACAGTACAGTACAGGGTTTGGTTATAGAGCCCACATGACTTACAGTACAGTACAGGGTTTGGTTATAGTGCCCACATGACTTACAGTACAGTACAGGGTTTGGTTATAGTACAGTACATGACTTACAGTACAGTACAGGGTTTGGTTATAGTGCCCACATGACTTACAGTACAGTACAGGGTTTGGTTATAGTGTCCACATGACTTACAGTACAGTACAGGGTTTGGTTATAGAGCCCACATGACTTACAGTACAGTACAGGGTTTGGTTATAGAGCCCACATGACTTACAGTACAGTACAGGGTTTGGTTATAGATGCCCACATGACTTACAGTACAGTACAGGGTTTGGTTATAGTGCCCACATGACTTACAGTACAGTACAGGGTTTGGTTATAGTGCCCACATGACTTACAGTACAGTACAGGGTTTGGTTATAGAGCCCACATGACTTACAGTACAGTACAGGGTTTGGTTATAGAGCCCACATGACTTACAGTACAGTACAGGGTTTGGTTATAGTGCCCACATGACTTACAGTACAGTACAGGGTTTGGTTATAGAGCCCACATGACTTACAGTACAGTACAGGGTTTGGTTATAGAGCCCACATGACTTACAGTACAGTACAGGGTTTGGTTATAGTGTCCACATGACTTACAGTACAGTACAGGGTTTGGTTATAGAGCCCACATGACTTACAGTACAGTACAGTACAGGGTTTGGTTATAGAGCCCACATGACTTACAGTACAGTACAGGGTTTGGTTATAGTGTCCACATGACTTACAGTACAGTACAGGGTTTGGTTATAGAGCCCACATGACTTACAGTACAGTACAGGGTTTGGTTATAGAGCCCACATGACTTACAGTACAGTACAGGGTTTGGTTATAGAGCCCACATGACTTACAGTACAGTACAGGGTTTGGTTATAGTGTCCACATGACTTACAGTACAGTACAGGGTTTGGTTATAGAGCCCACATGACTTACAGTACAGTACAGGGTTTGGTTATAGAGCCCACATGACTTACAGTACAGTACAGGGTTTGGTTATAGTGCCCACATGACTTACAGTACAGTACAGGGTTTGGTTATAGAGCCCACATGACTTACAGTACAGTACAGGGTTTGGTTATAGTGTCCACATGACTTACAGTACAGTACAGGGTTTGGTTATAGAGCCCACATGACTTACAGTACAGTACAGTACAGGGTTTGGTTATAGAGCCCACATGACTTACAGTACAGTACAGGGTTTGGTTATAGTGTCCACATGACTTACAGTACAGTACAGGGTTTGGTTATAGAGCCCACATGACTTACAGTACAGTACAGGGTTTGGTTATAGAGCCCACATGACTTACAGTACAGTACAGGGTTTGGTTATAGTGTCCACATGACTTACAGTACAGTACAGGGTTTGGTTATAGAGCCCACATGACTTACAGTACAGTACAGTACAGGGGTTTGGTTATAGTGCCCACATGACTTACAGTACAGTACAGGGTTTGGTTATAGTGCCCACATGACTTACAGTACAGTACAGTACAGGGTTTGGTTATAGAGCCCACATGACTTACAGTACAGTACAGGGTTTGGTTATAGAGCCCACATGACTTACAGTACAGTACAGGGTTTGGTTATAGTGCCCACATGACTTACAGTACAGTACAGTACAGTTTGTACAGTATAGTGTACACATGACTTACAGTACAGTACAGTACAGTACAGGGGTTTGGTTATAGTGTCCACATGACTTACAGTACAGTACAGGGTTTGGTTATAGTGTCCACATGACTTACAGTACAGTACAGGGTTTGGTTATAGAGCCCACATGACTTACAGTACAGTACAGGGTTTGGTTATAGAGCCCACATGACTTACAGTACAGTACAGGGTTTGGTTATAGAGCCCACATGACTTACAGTACAGTACAGGGTTTGGTTATAGAGCCCACATGACTTACAGTACAGTACAGTACAGGGTTTGGTTATAGTGTCCACATGACTTACAGTACAGTACAGGGTTTGGTTATAGAGCCCACATGACTTACAGTACAGTACAGGGTTTGGTTATAGTGTCCACATGACTTACAGTACAGTACAGGGTTTGGTTATAGAGCCCACATGACTTACAGTACAGTACAGGGTTTGGTTATAGTGCCCACATGACTTACAGTACAGTACAGGGTTTGGTTATAGAGCCCACATGACTTACAGTACAGTACAGGGTTTGGTTATAGTGCCCACATGACTTACAGTACAGTACAGGGTTTGGTTATAGAGCCCACATGACTTACAGTACAGTACAGGGTTCGGTTATAGTGTCCACGTGACTTACAGTACAGTACAGTACAGGGTTTGGTTATAGTGCCCACATGACTTACAGTACAGTACAGGGTTTGGTTATAGTGCCCACATGACTTACAGTACAGTACAGGGTTTGGTTATAGTGCCCACATGACTTACAGTACAGTACAGGGTTTGGTTATAGAGCCCACATGACTTACAGTACAGTACAGGGTTTGGTTATAGTGTCCACATGACTTACAGTACAGTACAGGGGTTTGGTTATAGTGCCCACATGACTTACAGTACAGTACAGTACAGGGTTTGGTTATAGAGCCCACATGACTTACAGTACAGTACAGGGTTTGGTTATAGTGCCCACATGACTTACAGTACAGTACAGGGTTTGGTTATAGTGCCCACATGACTTACAGTACAGTACAGTACAGGGTTTGGTTATAGTGCCCACATGACTTACAGTACAGTACAGGGTTTGGTTATAGTGCCCACATGACTTACAGTACAGTACAGGGTTTGGTTATAGAGCCCACATGACTTACAGTACAGTACAGGGTTTGGTTATAGTGCCCACATGACTTACAGTACAGTACAGGGTTTGGTTATAGAGCCCACATGACTTACAGTACAGTACAGTACAGGGTTTGGTTATAGAGCCCACATGACTTACAGTACAGTACAGGGTTTGGTTATAGTGTCCACATGACTTACAGTACAGTACAGGGTTTGGTTATAGAGCCCACATGACTTACAGTACAGTACAGTACAGGGTTTGGTTATAGTGTCCACATGACTTACAGTACAGTACAGGGTTTGGTTATAGTGCCCACATGACTTACAGTACAGTACAGGGTTTGGTTATAGAGCCCACATGACTTACAGTACAGTACAGTACAGGGTTTGGTTATAGTGCCCACATGACTTACAGTACAGTACAGGGTTTGGTTATAGTGCCCACATGACTTACAGTACAGTACAGGGTTTGGTTATAGTGTCCACATGACTTACAGTACAGTACAGGGTTTGGTTATAGTGCCCACATGACTTACAGTACAGTACAGTACAGGGTTTGGTTATAGAGCCCACATGACTTACAGTACAGTACAGGGTTTGGTTATAGTGCCCACATGACTTACAGTACAGTACAGGGTTTGGTTATAGTGTCCACATGACTTACAGTACAGTACAGGGTTTGGTTATAGTGTCCACATGACTTACAGTACAGTACAGGGTTTGGTTATAGAGCCCACATGACTTACAGTACAGTACAGTACAGGGTTTGGTTATAGAGCCCACATGACTTACAGTACAGTACAGGGTTTGGTTATAGTGTCCACATGACTTACAGTACAGTACAGTACAGGGTTTGGTTATAGAGCCCACATGACTTACAGTACAGTACAGGGTTTGGTTATAGTGTCCACATGACTTACAGTACAGTACAGGGTTTGGTTATAGAGCCCACATGACTTACAGTACAGTACAGTACAGGGTTTGGTTATAGTGTCCACATGACTTACAGTACAGTACAGGGTTTGGTTATAGAGCCCACATGACTTACAGTACAGTACAGGGTTTGGTTATAGTGCCCACATGACTTACAGTACAGTACAGGGTTTGGTTATAGTGTCCACATGACTTACAGTACAGTACAGGGTTTGGTTATAGAGCCCACATGACTTACAGTACAGTACAGTACAGGGTTTGGTTATAGAGCCCACATGACTTACAGTACAGTACAGTACAGGGTTTGGTTATAGTGCCCACATGACTTACAGTACAGTACAGGGTTTGGTTATAGTGTCCACATGACTTACAGTACAGTACAGGGTTTGGTTATAGAGCCCACATGACTTACAGTACAGTACAGGGTTTGGTTATAGAGCCCACATGACTTACAGTACAGTACAGGGTTTGGTTATAGTGCCACATGACTTACAGTACAGTACAGGGTTTGGTTATAGAGCCCACATGACTTACAGTACAGTACAGGGTTTGGTTATAGTGTCCACATGACTTACAGTACAGTACAGGGTTTGGTTATAGAGCCCACATGACTTACAGTACAGTACAGGGGTTTGGTTATAGAGCCCACATGACTTACAGTACAGTACAGGGTTTGGTTATAGTGCCCACATGACTTACAGTACAGTACAGGGTTTGGTTATAGAGCCCACATGACTTACAGTACAGTACAGGGTTTGGTTATAGAGCCCACATGACTTACAGTACAGTACAGGGTTTGGTTATAGTGTCCACATGACTTACAGTACAGTACAGGGTTTGGTTATAGAGCCCACATGACTTACAGTACAGTACAGTACAGGGTTTGGTTATAGTGCCCACATGACTTACAGTACAGTACAGGGTTTGGTTATAGTGCCACATGACTTACAGTACAGTACAGTACAGGGTTTGGTTATAGAGCCCACATGACTTACAGTACAGTACAGGGTTTGGTTATAGAGCCCACATGACTTACAGTACAGTACAGGGTTTGGTTTGGTTATAGAGCCCACATGACTTAGTACAGTACAGTACAGTACAGTACAGGGTTTGGTTATAGTGCCCACATGACTTACAGTACAGTACAGGGTTTGGTTATAGTGCCCACATGACTTACAGTACAGTACAGGGTTTGGTTATAGAGCCCACATGACTTACAGTACAGTACAGGGTTTGGTTATAGAGCCCACATGACTTACAGTACAGTACAGGGTTTGGTTATAGAGCCCACATGACTTACAGTACAGTACAGGGTTTGGTTATAGAGCCCACATGACTTACAGTACAGTACAGTACAGGGTTTGGTTATAGTGTCCACATGACTTACAGTACAGTACAGTACAGGGTTTGGTTATAGAGCCCACATGACTTACAGTACAGTACAGGGTTTGGTTATAGAGCCCACATGACTTACAGTACAGTACAGGGTTTGGTTATAGAGCCCACATGACTTACAGTACAGTACAGGGTTTGGTTATAGAGCCCACATGACTTACAGTACAGTACAGGGTTTGGTTATAGTGCCCACATGACTTACAGTACAGTACAGTACAGGGTTTGGTTATAGTGTCCACATGACTTACAGTACAGTACAGGGTTTGGTTATAGAGCCCACATGACTTACAGTACAGTACAGGGTTTGGTTATAGAGCCCACATGACTTACAGTACAGGGTTTGGTTATAGAGCCCACATGACTTACAGTACAGTACAGGGTTTGGTTATAGTGCCCACATGACTTACAGTACAGTACAGGGTTTGGTTATAGAGCCCACATGACTTACAGTACAGTACAGTACAGGGTTTGGTTATAGTGTCCACATGACTTACAGTACAGTACAGGGTTTGGTTATAGAGCCCACATGACTTACAGTACAGTACAGGGTTTGGTTATAGTGTCCACATGACTTACAGTACAGTACAGGGTTTGGTTATAGAGCCCACATGACTTACAGTACAGTACAGGGTTTGGTTATAGTGCCCACATGACTTACAGTACAGTACAGGGTTTGGTTATAGTGCCCACATGACTTACAGTACAGTACAGGGTTTGGTTATAGTGCCCACATGACTTACAGTACAGTACAGGGTTTGGTTATAGTGCCCACATGACTTACAGTACAGTACAGGGTTTGGTTATAGTGCCCACATGACTTACAGTACAGTACAGGGTTTGGTTATAGTGCCCACATGACTTACAGTACAGTACAGGGTTTGGTTATAGAGCCCACATGACTTACAGTACAGTACAGTACAGGGTTTGGTTATAGAGCCCACATGACTTACAGTACAGTACAGTACAGGGTTTGGTTATAGAGCCCACATGACTTACAGTACAGTACAGTACAGGGTTTGGTTATAGAGCCCACATGACTTACAGTACAGTACAGGGTTTGGTTATAGTGCCCACATGACTTACAGTACAGTACAGGGGTTTGGTTATAGTGCCACATGACTTACAGTACAGTACAGGGGTTTGGTTATAGTGCCCACATGACTTACAGTACAGTACAGGGTTTGGTTATAGTGCCCACATGACTTACAGTACAGTACAGGGTTTGGTTATAGAGCCCACATGACTTACAGTACAGTACAGGGTTTGGTTATAGTGCCCACATGACTTACAGTACAGTACAGGGTTTGGTTATAGAGCCCACATGACTTACAGTACAGTACAGTACAGGGTTTGGTTATAGAGCCCACATGACTTACAGTACAGTACAGGGTTTGGTTATAGTGCCCACATGACTTACAGTACAGTACAGGGTTTGGTTATAGTGTCCACATGACTTACAGTACAGTACAGTACAGGGTTTGGTTATAGTGCCCACATGACTTACAGTACAGTACAGGGTTTGGTTATAGTGCCCACATGACTTACAGTACAGTACAGGGTTTGGTTATAGAGCCCACATGACTTACAGTACAGTACAGTACAGGTTTTGGTTATAGTGCCCACATGACTTACAGTACAGTACAGGGTTTGGTTATAGAGCCCACATGACTTACAGTACAGTACAGGGTTTGGTTATAGTGTCCACATGACTTACAGTACAGTACAGGGTTTGGTTATAGTGCCCACATGACTTACAGTACAGTACAGTACAGGGTTTGGTTATAGTGCCCACATGACTTACAGTACAGTACAGGGTTTGGTTATAGTGCCCACATGACTTACAGTACAGTACAGTACAGGGTTTGGTTATAGAGCCCACATGACTTACAGTACAGTACAGGGTTTGGTTATAGTGTCCACATGACTTACAGTACAGTACAGGGTTTGGTTATAGTGCCCACATGACTTACAGTACAGTACAGTACAGGGTTTGGTTATAGAGCCCACATGACTTACAGTACAGTACAGGGTTTGGTTATAGTGCCCACATGACTTACAGTACAGTACAGGGTTTGGTTATAGAGCCCACATGACTTACAGTACAGTACAGGGTTTGGTTATAGAGCCCACATGACTTACAGTACAGTACAGGGTTTGGTTATAGTGTCCACATGACTTACAGTACAGTACAGGGTTTGGTTATAGAGCCCACATGACTTACAGTACAGTACAGGGTTTGGTTATAGTGCCCACATGACTTACAGTACAGTACAGGGTTTGGTTATAGAGCCCACATGACTTACAGTACAGTACAGGGTTTGGTTATAGAGCCCACATGACTTACAGTACAGTACAGGGTTTGGTTATAGTGCCCACATGACTTACAGTACAGTACAGTACAGGGTTTGGTTATAGAGCCCACATGACTTACAGTACAGTACAGGGTTTGGTTATAGAGCCCACATGACTTACAGTACAGTACAGGGTTTGGTTATAGTGTCCACATGACTTACAGTACAGTACAGGGTTTGGTTATAGAGCCCACATGACTTACAGTACAGTACAGGGTTTGGTTATAGTGCCCACATGACTTACAGTACAGTACAGGGTTTGGTTATAGTGCCCACATGACTTACAGTACAGTACAGGGTTTGGTTATAGAGCCCACATGACTTACAGTACAGTACAGGGTTTGGTTATAGTGTCCACATGACTTACAGTACAGTACAGGGTTTGGTTATAGAGCCCACATGACTTACAGTACAGTACAGGGTTTGGTTATAGAGCCCACATGACTTACAGTACAGTACAGGGTTTGGTTATAGTGCCCACATGACTTACAGTACAGTACAGTACAGGGTTTGGTTATAGTGCCCACATGACTTACAGTACAGTACAGGGTTTGGTTATAGAGCCCACATGACTTACAGTACAGTACAGGGTTTGGTTATAGTGCCCACATGACTTACAGTACAGTACAGGGTTTGGTTATAGAGCCCACATGACTTACAGTACAGTACAGGGTTTGGTTATAGAGCCCACATGACTTACAGTACAGTACAGGGTTTGGTTATAGTGCCCACATGACTTACAGTACAGTACAGGGTTTGGTTATAGTGCCCACATGACTTACAGTACAGTACAGGGTTTGGTTATAGTGCCCACATGACTTACAGTACAGTACAGGGTTTGGTTATAGAGCCCACATGACTTACAGTACAGTACAGGGTTTGGTTATAGTGCCACATGACTTACAGTACAGTACAGGGTTTGGTTATAGTGCCCACATGACTTACAGTACAGTACAGTACAGGGTTTGGTTATAGTGCCCACATGACTTACAGTACAGTACAGGGTTTGGTTATAGTGTCCACATGACTTACAGTACAGTACAGGGTTTGGTTATAGAGCCCACATGACTTACAGTACAGTACAGGGTTTGGTTATAGAGCCCACATGACTTACAGTACAGTACAGGGTTTGGTTATAGAGCCCACATGACTTACAGTACAGTACAGGGTTTGGTTATAGTGCCCACATGACTTACAGTACAGTACAGTACAGGGTTTGGTTATAGTGCCCACATGACTTACAGTACAGTACAGGGTTTGGTTATAGTGTCCACATGACTTATAGTACAGTACAGTACAGGGTTTGGTTATAGTGTCCACATGACTTACAGTACAGTACAGGGTTTGGTTATAGAGCCCACATGACTTACAGTACAGTACAGGGTTTGGTTATAGTGTCCACATGACTTACAGTACAGTACAGGGTTTGGTTATAGTGCCCACATGACTTACAGTACAGTACAGGGTTTGGTTATAGAGCCCACATGACTTACAGTACAGTACAGGGTTTGGTTATAGAGCCCACATGACTTACAGTACAGTTTTGGTTATAGTGCCCACATGACTTACAGTACAGTACAGGGGTTTGGTTATAGAGCCCACATGACTTACAGTACAGTACAGGGTTTGGTTATAGAGCCCACATGACTTACAGTACAGTACAGGGTTTGGTTATAGAGCCCACATGACTTACAGTACAGTACAGTACAGGGTTTGGTTATAGAGCCCACATGACTTACAGTACAGTACAGGGTTTGGTTATAGTGTCCACATGACTTACAGTACAGTACAGGGTTTGGTTATAGAGCCCACATGACTTACAGTACAGTACAGGGTTTGGTTATAGAGCCCACATGACTTACAGTACAGTACAGGGTTTGGTTATAGTGTCCACATGACTTACAGTACAGTACAGGGTTTGGTTATAGAGCCCACATGACTTACAGTACAGTACAGTACAGGGTTTGGTTATAGAGCCCACATGACTTACAGTACAGTACAGGGTTTGGTTATAGTGCCCACATGACTTACAGTACAGTACAGGGTTTGGTTATAGAGCCCACATGACTTACAGTACAGTACAGGGTTTGGTTATAGTGTCCACATGACTTACAGTACAGTACAGGGTTTGGTTATAGTGTCCACATGACTTACAGTACAGTACAGTACAGGGTTTGGTTATAGTGTCCACATGACTTACAGTACAGTACAGGGTTTGGTTATAGAGCCCACATGACTTACAGTACAGTACAGGGTTTGGTTATAGTGTCCACATGACTTACAGTACAGTACAGGGTTTGGTTATAGAGCCCACATGACTTACAGTACAGTACAGGGTTTGGTTATAGTGCCCACATGACTTACAGTACAGTACAGGGTTTGGTTATAGTGTCCACATGACTTACAGTACAGTACAGGGTTTGGTTATAGAGCCCACATGACTTACAGTACAGTACAGGGTTTGGTTATAGTGCCCACATGACTTACAGTACAGTACAGGGTTTGGTTATAGTGCCCACATGACTTACAGTACAGTACAGGGTTTGGTTATAGAGCCCACATGACTTACAGTACAGTACAGGGTTTGGTTATAGTGCCCACATGACTTACAGTACAGTACAGTACAGGGTTTGGTTATAGAGCCCACATGACTTACAGTACAGTACAGGGTTTGGTTATAGTGCCCACATGACTTACAGTACAGTACAGGGTTTGGTTATAGTGCCCACATGACTTACAGTACAGTACAGGGTTTGGTTATAGTGCCCACATGACTTACAGTACAGTACAGTACAGGGTTTGGTTATAGAGCCCACATGACTTACAGTACAGTACAGGGTTTGGTTATAGTGCCCACATGACTTACAGTACAGTACAGGGTTTGGTTATAGTGCCCACATGACTTACAGTACAGTACAGGGTTTGGTTATAGTGCCCACATGACTTACAGTACAGTACAGGGTTTGGTTATAGTGTCCACATGACTTACAGTACAGTACAGGGTTTGGTTATAGAGCCCACATGACTTACAGTACAGTACAGGGTTTGGTTATAGTGCCCACATGACTTACAGTACAGTACAGTACAGGGTTTGGTTATAGAGCCCACATGACTTACAGTACAGTACAGGGTTTGGTTATAGAGCCCACATGACTTACAGTACAGTACAGGGTTTGGTTATAGTGCCCACATGACTTACAGTACAGTACAGTACAGGGTTTGGTTATAGTGTCCACATGACTTACAGTACAGTACAGGGTTTGGTTATAGAGCCCACATGACTTACAGTACAGTACAGGGTTTGGTTATAGAGCCCACATGACTTACAGTACAGTACAGGGTTTGGTTATAGTGTCCACATGACTTACAGTACAGTACAGGGTTTGGTTATAGAGCCCACATGACTTACAGTACAGTACAGTACAGGGTTTGGTTATAGAGCCCACATGACTTACAGTACAGTACAGGGTTTGGTTATAGTGTCCACATGACTTACAGTACAGTACAGGGTTTGGTTATAGAGCCCACATGACTTACAGTACAGTACAGTACAGGGTTTGGTTATAGTGTCCACATGACTTACAGTACAGTACAGGGTTTGGTTATAGAGCCCACATGACTTACAGTACAGTACAGTACAGGGTTTGGTTATAGAGCCCACATGACTTACAGTACAGTACAGGGTTTGGTTATAGAGCCCACATGACTTACAGTACAGTACAGGGTTTGGTTATAGTGCCCACATGACTTACAGTACAGTACAGGGTTTGGTTATAGAGCCCACATGACTTACAGTACAGTACAGGGTTTGGTTATAGTGCCCACATGACTTACAGTACAGTACAGTACAGGGTTTGGTTATAGTGCCCACATGACTTACAGTACAGTACAGGGTTTGGTTATAGAGCCCACATGACTTACAGTACAGTACAGGGTTTGGTTATAGTGCCCACATGACTTACAGTACAGTACAGGGTTTGGTTATAGTGCCCACATGACTTACAGTACAGTACAGGGGTTTGGTTATAGAGCCCACATGACTTACAGTACAGTACAGGGTTTGGTTATAGTGTCCCACATGACTTACAGTACAGTACAGTACAGGGTTTGGTTATAGTGCCCACATGACTTACAGTACAGTACAGGGTTTGGTTATAGAGCCCACATGACTTACAGTACAGTACAGGGTTTGGTTATAGTGCCCACATGACTTACAGTACAGTACAGGGTTTGGTTATAGAGCCCACATGACTTACAGTACAGTACAGGGTTTGGTTATAGTGCCCACATGACTTACAGTACAGTACAGTACAGGGTTTGGTTATAGTGCCCACATGACTTACAGTACAGTACAGGGTTTGGTTATAGAGCCCACATGACTTACAGTACAGTACAGGGTTTGGTTATAGTGCCCACATGACTTACAGTACAGTACAGGGTTTGGTTATAGAGCCCACATGACTTACAGTACAGTACAGGGTTTGGTTATAGTGCCCACATGACTTACAGTACAGTACAGGGTTTGGTTATAGTGCCCACATGACTTACAGTACAGTACAGGGTTTGGTTATAGAGCCCACATGACTTACAGTACAGTACAGGGTTTGGTTATAGTGTCCACATGACTTACAGTACAGTACAGTACAGTTTGGTTATAGAGCCCACATGACTTACAGTACAGTACAGGGTTTGGTTATAGAGCCCACATGACTTACAGTACAGTACAGGGTTTGGTTATAGTGCCCACATGACTTACAGTACAGTACAGGGTTTGGTTATAGAGCCCACATGACTTACAGTACAGTACAGGGTTTGGTTATAGAGCCCACATGACTTACAGTACAGTACAGGGTTTGGTTATAGTGCCCACATGACTTACAGTACAGTACAGGGTTTGGTTATAGTGCCCACATGACTTACAGTACAGTACAGGGTTTGGTTATAGTGCCCACATGACTTACAGTACAGTACAGTACAGGGTTTGGTTATAGAGCCCACATGACTTACAGTACAGTACAGGGTTTGGTTATAGTGCCCACATGACTTACAGTACAGTACAGGGTTTGGTTATAGTGCCCACATGACTTACAGTACAGTACAGTACAGGGTTTGGTTATAGTGCCCACATGACTTACAGTACAGTACAGTACAGGGTTTGGTTATAGAGCCCACATGACTTACAGTACAGTACAGGGTTTGGTTATAGTGCCCACATGACTTACAGTACAGTACAGGGTTTGGTTATAGTGCCCACATGACTTACAGTACAGTACAGGGTTTGGTTATAGTGCCCACATGACTTACAGTACAGTACAGTACAGGGTTTGGTTATAGAGCCCACATGACTTACAGTACAGTACAGGGTTTGGTTATAGTGCCCACATGACTTACAGTACAGTACAGGGTTTGGTTATAGAGCCCACATGACTTACAGTACAGTACAGGGTTTGGTTATAGTGTTTGACTTACAGTACAGTACAGGGTTTGGTTATAGTACTTACAGTACAGTACAGGGTTTGGTTATAGAGCCCACATGACTTACAGTACAGTACAGGGTTTGGTTATAGTGCCCACATGACTTACAGTACAGTACAGGGTTTGGTTATAGTGCCCACATGACTTACAGTACAGTACAGGGTTTGGTTATAGTGCCCACATGACTTACAGTACAGTACAGGGTTTGGTTATAGAGCCCACATGACTTACAGTACAGTACAGGGTTTGGTTATAGTGCCCACATGACTTACAGTACAGTACAGGGTTTGGTTATAGTGCCCACATGACTTACAGTACAGTACAGGGTTTGGTTATAGTGCCCACATGACTTACAGTACAGTACAGTACAGGGTTTGGTTATAGAGCCCACATGACTTACAGTACAGTACAGGGTTTGGTTATAGTGCCCACATGACTTACAGTACAGTACAGGGTTTGGTTATAGAGCCCACATGACTTACAGTACAGTACAGTACAGGGTTTGGTTATAGTGTCCACATGACTTACAGTACAGTACAGGGTTTGGTTATAGAGCCCACATGACTTACAGTACAGTACAGGGGTTTGGTTATAGTGCCCACATGACTTACAGTACAGTACAGGGTTTGGTTATAGTGCCCACATGACTTACAGTACAGTACAGGGTTTGGTTATAGTGCCCACATGACTTACAGTACAGTACAGGGTTTGGTTATAGTGCCCACATGACTTACAGTACAGTACAGGGTTTGGTTATAGTGCCCACATGACTTACAGTACAGTACAGGGTTTGGTTATAGAGCCCACATGACTTACAGTACAGTACAGGGTTTGGTTATAGTGCCCACATGACTTACAGTACAGTACAGGGTTTGGTTATAGTGTCCACATGACTTACAGTACAGTACAGGGTTTGGTTATAGTGCCCACATGACTTACAGTACAGTACAGTACAGGGTTTGGTTATAGAGCCCACATGACTTACAGTACAGTACAGGGTTTGGTTATAGAGCCCACATGACTTACAGTACAGTACAGTACAGGGTTTGGTTATAGAGCCCACATGACTTACAGTACAGTACAGGGTTTGGTTATAGTGTCCACATGACTTACAGTACAGTACAGGGTTTGGTTATAGTGCCCACATGACTTACAGTACAGTACAGGGTTTGGTTATAGAGCCCACATGAATTACAGTACAGTACAGGGTTTGGTTATAGTGCCCACATGACTTACAGTACAGTACAGGGTTTGTTATAGTGCCCACATGACTTACAGTACAGTACAGTTTGGTTATAGTGCCCACATGACTTACAGTACAGTACAGGGTTTGGTTATAGAGCCCACATGACTTACAGTACAGTACAGTACAGGGTTTGGTTATAGTGCCCACATGACTTACAGTACAGTACAGGGTTTGGTTATAGTGCCCACATGACTTACAGTACAGTACAGGGTTTGGTTATAGTGCCCACATGACTTACAGTACAGTACAGGGTTTGGTTATAGTGCCCACATGACTTACAGTACAGTACAGGGTTTGGTTATAGAGCCCACATGACTTACAGTACAGTACAGTACAGGGTTTGGTTATAGTGTCCACATGACTTACAGTACAGTACAGGGTTTGGTTATAGAGCCCACATGACTTACAGTACAGTACAGGGTTTGGTTATAGTGCCCACATGACTTACAGTACAGTACAGGGTTTGGTTATAGAGCCCACATGACTTACAGTACAGTACAGGGTTTGGTTATAGAGCCCACATGACTTACAGTACAGTACAGGGTTTGGTTATAGTGCCCACATGACTTACAGTACAGTACAGGGTTTGGTTATAGTGCCCACATGACTTACAGTACAGTACAGGGTTTGGTTATAGAGCCCACATGACTTACAGTACAGTACAGGGTTTGGTTACAGGTACAGTACAGGGTTTGGTTATAGAGCCCACATGACTTACAGTACAGTACAGTACAGGGTTTGGTTATAGAGCCCACATGACTTACAGTACAGTACAGTACAGTTTTGGTTATAGTGTCCACATGACTTACAGTACAGTACAGGGTTTGGTTATAGAGCCCACATGACTTACAGTACAGTACAGGGTTTGGTTATAGTGCCCACATGACTTACAGTACAGTACAGGGTTTGGTTATAGAGCCCACATGACTTACAGTACAGTACAGTACAGGGTTTGGTTATAGTGCCCACATGACTTACAGTACAGTACAGGGTTTGGTTATAGAGCCCACATGACTTACAGTACAGTACAGGGTTTGGTTATAGAGCCCACATGACTTACAGTACAGTACAGGGTTTGGTTATAGAGCCCACATGACTTACAGTACAGTACAGGGTTTGGTTATAGTGTCCACATGACTTACAGTACAGTACAGGGTTTGGTTATAGAGCCCACATGACTTACAGTACAGTACAGGGTTTGGTTATAGAGCCCACATGACTTACAGTACAGTACAGGGTTTGGTTATAGTGCCCACATGACTTACAGTACAGTACAGGGTTTGGTTATAGAGCCCACATGACTTACAGTACAGTACAGGGTTTGGTTATAGTGCCCACATGACTTACAGTACAGTACAGGGTTTGGTTATAGAGCCCACATGACTTACAGTACAGTACAGGGTTTGGTTATAGTGTCCACATGACTTACAGTACAGTACAGGGTTTGGTTATAGAGCCCACATGACTTACAGTACAGTACAGGGTTTGGTTATAGTGCCCACATGACTTACAGTACAGTACAGGGTTTGGTTATAGAGCCCACATGACTTACAGTACAGTACAGGGTTTGGTTATAGTGCCCACATGACTTACAGTACAGTACAGGGTTTGGTTATAGTGCCCACATGACTTACAGTACAGTACAGGGTTTGGTTATAGTGCACATGACTTACAGTACAGTACAGGGTTTGGTTATAGAGCCCACATGACTTACAGTACAGTACAGTACAGGGTTTGGTTATAGAGCCCACATGACTTACAGTACAGTACAGGGTTTGGTTATAGTGCCCACATGACTTACAGTACAGTACAGGGTTTGGTTATAGAGCCCACATGACTTACAGTACAGTACAGTACAGGGTTTGGTTATAGTACAGTACAGTACAGGGTTTGGTTATAGAGCCCACATGACTTACAGTACAGTACAGGGTTTGGTTATAGAGCCCACATGACTTACAGTACAGTACAGGGTTTGGTTATAGTGCCCACATGACTTACAGTACAGTACAGTACAGGGTTTGGTTATAGAGCCCACATGACTTACAGTACAGTACAGGGTTTGGTTATAGAGCCCACATGACTTACAGTACAGTACAGGGTTTGGTTATAGTGTCCACATGACTTACAGTACAGTACAGGGTTTGGTTATAGAGCCCACATGACTTACAGTACAGTACAGGGTTTGGTTATAGTGCCCACATGACTTACAGTACAGTACAGGGTTTGGTTATAGAGCCCACATGACTTACAGTACAGTACAGGGTTTGGTTATAGTGCCCACATGACTTACAGTACAGTACAGGGTTTGGTTATAGTGCCCACATGACTTACAGTACAGTACAGGGTTTGGTTATAGAGCCCACATGACTTACAGTACAGTACAGGGTTTGGTTATAGAGCCCACATGACTTACAGTACAGTACAGTACAGGGTTTGGTTATAGAGCCCACATGACTTACAGTACAGTACAGGGTTTGGTTATAGAGCCCACATGACTTACAGTACAGTACAGGGTTTGGTTATAGAGCCCACATGACTTACAGTACAGTACAGGGTTTGGTTATAGTGCCCACATGACTTACAGTTACAGGGTTTGGTTATAGTGCCCACATGACTTACAGTACAGTACAGGGTTTGGTTACACATGACTTACAGTACAGTACAGGGTTTGGTTATAGTGCCCACATGACTTACAGTACAGTACAGGGTTTGGTTATAGAGCCCACATGACTTACAGTACAGTACAGGGTTTGGTTATAGTGCCCACATGACTTACAGTACAGTACAGGGTTTGGTTATAGTGCCCACATGACTTACAGTACAGTACAGGGGTTTGGTTATAGAGCCCACATGACTTACAGTACAGTACAGGGGTTTGGTTATAGTGCCCACATGACTTACAGTACAGTACAGGGTTTGGTTATAGAGCCCACATGACTTACAGTACAGTACAGGGTTTGGTTATAGTGTCCACATGACTTACAGTACAGTACAGGGTTTGGTTATAGAGCCCACATGACTTACAGTACAGTACAGGGTTTGGTTATAGTGCCCACATGACTTACAGTACAGTACAGGGTTTGGTTATAGTGCCCACATGACTTACAGTACAGTACAGGGTTTGGTTATAGAGCCCACATGACTTACAGTACAGTACAGGGTTTGGTTATAGTGTCCACATGACTTACAGTACAGTACAGGGTTTGGTTATAGAGCCCACATGACTTACAGTACAGTACAGTACAGGGTTTGGTTATAGAGCCCACATGACTTACAGTACAGTACAGGGTTTGGTTATAGAGCCCACATGACTTACAGTACAGTACAGGGTTTGGTTATAGAGCCCACATGACTTACAGTACAGTACAGGGTTTGGTTATAGAGCCCACATGACTTACAGTACAGTACAGGGTTTGGTTATAGTGTCCACATGACTTACAGTACAGTACAGGGTTTGGTTATAGTGCCCACATGACTTACAGTACAGTACAGGGTTTGGTTATAGAGCCCACATGACTTACAGTACAGTACAGGGTTTGGTTATAGAGCCCACATGACTTACAGTACAGTACAGGGTTTGGTTATAGTGCCCACATGACTTACAGTACAGTACAGGGTTTGGTTATAGTGCCCACATGACTTACAGTACAGTACAGTACAGGGTTTGGTTATAGTGCCCACATGACTTACAGTACAGTACAGGGTTTGGTTATAGTGTCCACGTGACTTACAGTACAGTACAGGGTTTGGTTATAGAGCCCACATGACTTACAGTACAGTACAGGGTTTGGTTATAGTGCCCACATGACTTACAGTACAGTACAGGGTTTGGTTATAGAGCCCAGACTTACAGTACAGTACAGTTTGGTTATAGTGCCCACATGACTTACAGTACAGTACAGGGTTTGGTTTGGTTATAGAGCCCACATGACTTACAGTACAGTACAGGGTTTGGTTATAGTGTCCACATGACTTACAGTACAGTACAGGGTTTGGTTATAGTGTCCACATGACTTACAGTACAGTACAGGGTTTGGTTATAGAGCCCACATGACTTACAGTACTGTACAGGGTTTGGTTATAGTGTCCATATGACTTACAGTACAGTACAGGGTTTGGTTATAGAGCCCACATGACTTACAGTACAGTACAGTACAGGGTTTGGTTATAGTGTCCACATGACTTACAGTACAGTACAGGGTTTGGTTATAGAGCCCACATGACTTACAGTACAGTACAGGGTTTGGTTATAGTGCCCACATGACTTACAGTACAGTACAGGGTTTGGTTATAGTGTCCACATGACTTACAGTACAGTACAGGGTTTGGTTATAGTGCCCACATGACTTACAGTACAGTACAGGGTTTGGTTATAGTGTCCAGACTTACAGTACAGTACAGGGTTTGGTTATAGTGCCCACATGACTTACAGTACAGTACAGGGTTTGGTTATAGTGCCCACATGACTTACAGTACAGTTTTGGTTATAGAGCCCACATGACTTACAGTACAGTACAGTACAGGGTTTGGTTATAGTGCCCACATGACTTACAGTACAGTACAGGGTTTGGTTATAGAGCCCACATGACTTACAGTACAGTACAGTACAGGGTTTGGTTATAGTGTCCACATGACTTACAGTACAGTACAGGGTTTGGTTATAGAGCCCACATGACTTACAGTACAGTACAGGGTTTGGTTATAGAGCCCACATGACTTACAGTACAGTACAGGGTTTGGTTATAGTGCCCACATGACTTACAGTACAGTACAGGGTTTGGTTATAGAGCCCACATGACTTACAGTACAGTACAGGGTTTGGTTATAGTGTCCACATGACTTACAGTACAGTACAGGGTTTGGTTATAGAGCCCACATGACTTACAGTACAGTACAGTACATGGTTTGGTTATAGAGCCCACATGACTTACAGTACAGTACAGGGTTTGGTTATAGTGTCCACATGACTTACAGTACAGTACAGGGTTTGGTTATAGAGCCCACATGACTTACAGTACAGTACAGGGTTTGGTTATAGAGCCAACATGACTTACAGTACAGTACAGGGTTTGGTTATAGTGCCACATGACTTACAGTACAGTACAGGGTTTGGTTATAGAGCCCACATGACTTACAGTACAGTACAGTACAGGGTTTGGTTATAGAGCCCACATGACTTACAGTACAGTACAGGGTTTGGTTATAGAGCCCACATGACTTACAGTACAGTACAGGGTTTGGTTATTATAGAGCCCACATGACTTACAGTACAGTACAGACTTACAGTACAGTACAGGGTTTGGTTATAGTGCCCACATGACTTACAGTACAGTACAGGGTTTGGTTATAGTGCCCACATGACTTACAGTACAGTACAGTACAGGGTTTGGTTATAGTGCCCACATGACTTACAGTACAGTACAGGGTTTGGTTATAGTGTCCACATGACTTACAGTACAGTACAGGGTTTGGTTATAGAGCCCACATGACTTACAGTACAGTACAGTACAGGGTTTGGTTATAGTGTCCACATGACTTACAGTACAGTACAGGGTTTGGTTATAGAGCCCACATGACTTACAGTACAGTACAGGACTGGGTTTGGTTATAGAGCCCACATGACTTACAGTACAGTACAGGGTTTGGTTATAGAGCCCACATGACTTACAGTACAGTACAGGGTTTGGTTATAGAGCCCACATGACTTACAGTACAGTACAGGGTTTGGTTATAGTGTCCACATGACTTACAGTACAGTACAGGGTTTGGTTATAGAGCCCACATGACTTACAGTACAGTACAGGGTTTGGTTATAGTGTCCACATGACTTACAGTACAGTACAGGGTTTGGTTATAGAGCCCACATGACTTACAGTACAGTACAGTACAGGGTTTGGTTATAGAGCCCACATGACTTACAGTACAGTACAGGGTTTGGTTATAGTGTCCACATGACTTACAGTACAGTACAGGGTTTGGTTATAGAGCCCACATGACTTACAGTACAGTACAGGGTTTGGTTATAAGCCCACATGCCCACATGACTTACAGTACAGTACAGGGTTTGGTTATAGTGCCCTTACAGTGAGGGTTTGGTTATAGTGTCCACATGACTTACAGTACAGTACAGGGTTTGGTTATAGAGCCCACATGACTTACAGTACAGTACAGGGTTTGGTTATAGAGCCCACATGACTTACAGTACAGTACAGGGTTTGGTTATAGTGCCCACATGACTTACAGTACAGTACAGTACAGGGTTTGGTTATAGTGCCCACATGACTTACAGTACAGTACAGGGTTTGGTTATAGTGTCCACATGACTTACAGTACAGTACAGGGTTTGGTTATAGAGCCCACATGACTTACAGTACAGTACAGGGTTTGGTTATAGAGCCCACATGACTTACAGTACAGTACAGGGTTTGGTTATAGTGCCCACATGACTTACAGTACAGTACAGGGTTTGGTTATAGTGCCCACATGACTTACAGTACAGTACAGGGTTTGGTTATAGTACAGACTTACAGTACAGTACAGGGTTTGGTTATAGTGCCCACATGACTTACAGTACAGTACAGGGTTTGGTTATAGTGTCCACATGACTTACAGTACAGTACAGGGTTTGGTTATAGAGCCCACATGACTTACAGTACAGTACAGGGTTTGGTTATAGTGCCCACATGACTTACAGTACAGTACAGGGTTTGGTTATAGAGCCCACATGACTTACAGTACAGTACAGTACAGGGTTTGGTTATAGTGTTGACTTACAGTACAGTACAGGGTTTGGTTATAGAGCCCACATGACTTACAGTACAGTACAGGGTTTGGTTATAGAGCCCACATGACTTACAGTACAGTACAGGGTTTGGTTATAGTGCCCACATGACTTACAGTACAGTACAGGGTTTGGTTATAGAGCCCACATGACTTACAATACAGTACAGGGTTTGGTTATAGTGTCCACATGACTTACAGTACAGTACAGGGTTTGGTTATAGAGCCCACATGACTTACAGTACAGTACAGTACAGGGTTTGGTTATAGAGCCCACATGACTTACAGTACAGTACAGGGTTTGGTTATAGTGTCCACATGACTTACAGTACAGTACAGGGTTTGGTTATAGAGCCCACATGACTTACAGTACAGTACAGGACTTACAGTTTTGGTTATAGTGTCCACATGACTTACAGTACAGTACAGGGTTTGGTTATAGTGCCCACATGACTTACAGTACAGTACAGGGTTTGGTTATAGAGCCCACATGACTTACAGTACAGTACAGGGTTTGGTTATAGAGCCCACATGACTTACAGTACAGTACAGGGTTTGGTTATAGTGCCCACATGACTTACAGTACAGTACAGTACAGGGTTTGGTTATAGAGCCCACATGACTTACAGTACAGTACAGGGTTTGGTTATAGTGCCCACATGACTTACAGTACAGTACAGGGTTTGGTTATAGTGTCCACATGACTTACAGTACAGTACAGGGTTTGGTTATAGAGCCCACATGACTTACAGTACAGTACAGGGTTTGGTTATAGAGCCCACATGACTTACAGTACAGTACAGGGTTTGGTTATAGAGCCCACATGACTTACAGTACAGTACAGGGTTTGGTTATAGTGCCCACATGACTTACAGTACAGTACAGGGTTTGGTTATAGTGCCCACATGACTTACAGTACAGTACAGTACAGGGTTTGGTTATAGTGCCCACATGACTTACAGTACAGTACAGGGTTTGGTTATAGTGTCCACATGACTTACAGTACAGTACAGGGTTTGGTTATAGAGCCCACATGACTTACAGTACAGTACAGGGTTTGGTTATAGTGTCCACATGACTTACAGTACAGTACAGGGTTTGGTTATAGAGCCCACATGACTTACAGTACAGTACAGTACAGGTTTGGTTATAGAGCCCACATGACTTACAGTACAGTACAGGGTTTGGTTATAGTGTCCACATGACTTACAGTACAGTACAGGGTTTGGTTATAGAGCCCACATGACTTACAGTACAGTACAGGGTTTGGTTATAGTGCCCACATGACTTACAGTACAGTACAGGGTTTGGTTATAGTGCCCACATGACTTACAGTACAGTACAGGGTTTGGTTATAGTGCCCACATGACTTACAGTACAGTACAGGGTTTGGTTATAGTGCCCACATGACTTACAGTACAGTACAGGGTTTGGTTATAGTGCCCACATGACTTACAGTACAGTACAGGGTTTGGTTATAGTGCCCACATGACTTACAGTACAGTACAGGGTTTGGTTATAGTGCCCACATGACTTACAGTACAGTACAGGGTTTGGTTATAGAGCCCACATGACTTACAGTACAGTACAGTACAGGGTTTGGTTATAGTGCCCACATGACTTACAGTACAGTACAGGGTTTGGTTATAGAGCCCACATGACTTACAGTACAGTACAGGGTTTGGTTATAGTGCCCACATGACTTACAGTACAGTACAGGGTTTGGTTATAGTGTCCACATGACTTACAGTACAGTACAGGGTTTGGTTATAGAGCCCACATGACTTACAGTACAGTACAGGGTTTGGTTATAGTGTCCACATGACTTACAGTACAGTACAGGGTTTGGTTATAGTGCCCACATGACTTACAGTACAGTACAGGGTTTGGTTATAGTGCCCACATGACTTACAGTACAGTACAGGGTTTGGTTATAGAGCCCACATGACTTACAGTACAGTACAGGGTTTGGTTATAGTGCCCACATGACTTACAGTACAGTACAGGGTTTGGTTATAGAGCCCACATGACTTACAGTACAGTACAGGGGTTTGGTTATAGTGTCCACATGACTTACAGTACAGTACAGGGTTTGGTTATAGAGCCCACATGACTTACAGTACAGTACAGGGTTTGGTTATAGAGCCCACATGACTTACAGTACAGTACAGGGTTTGGTTATAGTGTCCACATGACTTACAGTACAGTACAGGGTTTGGTTATAGAGCCCACATGACTTACAGTACAGTACAGGGTTTGGTTATAGTGTCCACATGACTTACAGTACAGTACAGGGTTTGGTTATAGAGCCCACATGACTTACAGTACAGTACAGTACAGGGTTTGGTTATAGAGCCCACATGACTTACAGTACAGTACAGGGTTTGGTTATAGTGTCCACATGACTTACAGTACAGTACAGGGTTTGGTTATAGAGCCCACATGACTTACAGTACAGTACAGGGTTTGGTTATAGAGCCCACATGACTTACAGTACAGTACAGGGTTTGGTTATAGTGTCCACATGACTTACAGTACAGTACAGGGTTTGGTTATAGAGCCCACATGACTTACAGTACAGTACAGTACAGGGTTTGGTTATAGAGCCCACATGACTTACAGTACAGTACAGGGTTTGGTTATAGTGTCCACATGACTTACAGTACAGTACAGGGTTTGGTTATAGTGCCCACATGACTTACAGTACAGTACAGGGTTTGGTTATAGAGCCCACATGACTTACAGTACAGTACAGGGTTTGGTTATAGTGCCCACATGACTTACAGTACAGTACAGGGTTTGGTTATAGTGCCCACATGACTTACAGTACAGTACAGGGTTTGGTTATAGAGCCCACATGACTTACAGTACAGTACAGGGTTTGGTTATAGAGCCCACATGACTTACAGTACAGTACAGGGTTTGGTTATAGTGCCCACATGACTTACAGTACAGTACAGGGTTTGGTTATAGAGCCCACATGACTTACAGTACAGTACAGGGTTTGGTTATAGTGTCCACATGACTTACAGTACAGTACAGGGTTTGGTTATAGAGCCCACATGACTTACAGTACAGTACAGGGTTTGGTTATAGTGCCCACATGACTTACAGTACAGTACAGGGTTTGGTTATAGAGCCTACATGACTTACAGTACAGTACAGGGTTTGGTTATAGAGCCCACATGACTTACAGTACAGTACAGGGTTTGGTTATAGTGCCCACATGACTTACAGTACAGTACAGTACAGGTTTGGTTATAGTGCCCACATGACTTACAGTACAGTACAGGGTTTGGTTATAGTGCCCACATGACTTACAGTACAGTACAGGGTTTGGTTATAGAGCCCACATGACTTACAGTACAGTACAGGGTTTGGTTATAGTGCCCACATGACTTACAGTACAGTACAGGGTTTGGTTATAGAGCCCACATGACTTACAGTACAGTACAGGGTTTGGTTATAGTGCCCACATGACTTACAGTACAGTACAGGGTACAGTTTTGGTTATAGTGCCCACATGACTTACAGTACAGTACAGGGTTTGGTTATAGTGCCCACATGACTTACAGTACAGTACAGGGTTTGGTTATAGTGCCCACATGACTTACAGTACAGTACAGGGTTTGGTTATAGTGCCCACATGACTTACAGTACAGTACAGGGTTTGGTTATAGAGCCCACATGACTTACAGTACAGTACAGGGGTTTGGTTATAGTGTCCACATGACTTACAGTACAGTACAGGGTTTGGTTATAGAGCCCACATGACTTACAGTACAGTACAGTACAGGGTTTGGTTATAGTGTCCACATGACTTACAGTACAGTACAGGGTTTGGTTATAGAGCCCACATGACTTACAGTACAGTACAGGGTTTGGTTATAGAGCCCACATGACTTACAGTACAGTACAGGGTTTGGTTATAGTGTCCACATGACTTACAGTACAGTACAGGGTTTGGTTATAGAGCCCACATGACTTACAGTACAGTACAGGGTTTGGTTATAGTGCCCACATGACTTACAGTACAGTACAGGGTTTGGTTATAGAGCCCACATGACTTACAGTACAGTACAGTACAGGGTTTGGTTATAGAGCCCACATGACTTACAGTACAGTACAGGGTTTGGTTATAGTGTCCACATGACTTACAGTACAGTACAGGGTTTGGTTATAGAGCCCACATGACTTACAGTACAGTACAGGGTTTGGTTATAGAGCCCACATGACTTACAGTACAGTACAGGGTTTGGTTATAGTGTCCACATGACTTACAGTACAGTACAGGGTTTGGTTATAGAGCCCACATGACTTACAGTACAGTACAGTACAGGGTTTGGTTATAGAGCCCACATGACTTACAGTACAGTACAGGGTTTGGTTATAGAGCCCACATGACTTACAGTACAGTACAGGGTTTGGTTATAGAGCCCACATGACTTACAGTACAGTACAGGGTTTGGTTATAGAGCCCACATGACTTACAGTACAGTACAGGGTTTGGTTATAGAGCCCACATGACTTACAGTACAGTACAGGGTTTGGTTATAGGTTGACTAGTACAGTACAGGGTTTGGTTATAGTGCCCACATGACTTACAGTACAGTACAGGGTTTGGTTATAGAGCCCACATGACTTACAGTACAGTACAGGGTTTGGTTATAGTGCCCACATGACTTACAGTACAGTACAGGGTTTGGTTATAGAGCCCACATGACTTACAGTACAGTACAGTACAGGGTTTGGTTATAGTGTCCACATGACTTACAGTACAGTACAGGGTTTGGTTATAGAGCCCACATGACTTACAGTACAGTACAGGGTTTGGTTATAGTGCCACATGACTTACAGTACAGTACAGGGTTTGGTTATAGAGCCCACATGACTTACAGTACAGTACAGGGTTTGGTTATAGTGCCCACATGACTTACAGTACAGTACAGGGTTTGGTTATAGAGCCCACATGACTTACAGTACAGTACAGTACAGGGTTTGGTTATAGTGCCCACATGACTTACAGTACAGTACAGGGTTTGGTTATAGAGCCCACATGACTTACAGTACAGTACAGGGTTTGGTTATAGTGCCCACATGACTTACAGTACAGTACAGGGTTTGGTTATAGAGCCCACATGACTTACAGTACAGTACAGTACAGGGTTTGGTTATAGTGCCCACATGACTTACAGTACAGTACAGGGTTTGGTTATAGTGCCAGACTTACAGTACAGTACAGGGTTTGGTTATAGTGCCCACATGACTTACAGTACAGTACAGGGTTTGGTTATAGAGCCCACATGACTTACAGTACAGTACAGGGTTTGGTTATAGAGCCCACATGACTTACAGTACAGTACAGGGTTTGGTTATAGTGCCCACATGACTTACAGTACAGTACAGGGTTTGGTTATAGAGCCCACATGACTTACAGTACAGTACAGGGTTTGGTTATAGTGTCCACATGACTTACAGTACAGTACAGGGTTTGGTTATAGAGCCCACATGACTTACAGTACAGTACAGGGTTTGGTTACAGACTTACAGTACAGGGGTTTGGTTATATTGCCCACATGACTTACAGTACAGTACAGGGTTTGGTTATAGTGCCCACATGACTTACAGTACAGTACAGTACAGGGTTTGGTTATAGTGTCCACATGACTTACAGTACAGTACAGGGTTTGGTTATAGAGCCCACATGACTTACAGTACAGGGTTTGGTTATAGAGCCCACATGACTTACAGTACAGTACAGGGTTTGGTTATAGAGCCCACATGACTTACAGTACAGTACAGGGTTTGGTTATAGTGCCCACATGACTTACAGTACAGTACAGTACAGGGTTTGGTTATAGTGCCCACATGACTTACAGTACAGTACAGGGTTTGGTTATAGAGCCCACATGACTTACAGTACAGTACAGGGTTTGGTTATAGTGCCCACATGACTTACAGTACAGTACAGGGTTTGGTTATAGAGCCCACATGACTTACAGTACAGTACAGGGTTTGGTTATAGTGCCCACATGACTTACAGTACAGTACAGGGTTTGGTTATAGTGCCCACATGACTTACAGTACAGTACAGGGTTTGGTTATAGTGCCCACATGACTTACAGTACAGTACAGGGTTTGGTTATAGTGCCCACATGACTTACAGTACAGTACAGGGTTTGGTTATAGAGCCCACATGACTTACAGTACAGTACAGGGTTTGGTTATAGTGCCCACATGACTTACAGTACAGTACAGGGTTTGGTTATAGAGCCCACATGACTTACAGTACAGTACAGTACAGGGTTTGGTTATAGTGTCCACATGACTTACAGTACAGTACAGGGTTTGGTTATAGAGCCCACATGACTTACAGTACAGTATAGTACAGGGTTTGGTTATAGAGCCCACATGACTTACAGTACAGTACAGGGTTTGGTTATAGAGCCCACATGACTTACAGTACAGTACAGGGTTTGGTTATAGAGCCCACATGACTTACAGTACAGTACAGGGTTTGGTTATAGAGCCCACATGACTTACAGTACAGTACAGGGTTTGGTTATAGTGTCCACATGACTTACAGTACAGTACAGGGTTTGGTTATAGAGCCCACATGACTTACAGTACAGTACAGTACAGGGTTTGGTTATAGTGTCCACATGACTTACAGTACAGTACAGGGTTTGGTTATAGAGCCCACATGACTTACAGTACAGTACAGGGTTTGGTTATAGAGCCCACATGACTTACAGTACAGTACAGGGTTTGGTTATAGTGCCCACATGACTTACAGTACAGTACAGTACAGTACAGGGTTTGGTTATAGAGCCCACATGACTTACAGTACAGTACAGGGTTTGGTTATAGTGTCCACATGACTTACAGTACAGTACAGGGTTTGGTTATAGAGCCCACATGACTTACAGTACAGTACAGGGTTTGGTTATAGTGTCCACATGACTTACAGTACAGTACAGGGTTTGGTTATAGAGCCCACATGACTTACAGTACAGTACAGTACAGGGTTTGGTTATAGTGTCCACATGACTTACAGTACAGTACAGGGTTTGGTTATAGAGCCCACATGACTTACAGTACAGTACAGGGTTTGGTTATAGTGTCCACATGACTTACAGTACAGTACAGGGTTTGGTTATAGAGCCCACATGACTTACAGTACAGTACAGGGTTTGGTTATAGTGTCCACATGACTTACAGTACAGTACAGGGTTTGGTTATAGAGCCCACATGACTTACAGTACAGTACAGGGTTTGGTTATAGTGCCCACATGACTTACAGTACAGTACAGTACAGGGTTTGGTTATAGTGCCCACATGACTTACAGTACAGTACAGTACAGGGTTTGGTTATAGAGCCCACATGACTTACAGTACAGTACAGGGTTTGGTTATAGAGCCCACATGACTTACAGTACAGTACAGGGTTTGGTTATAGTGCCCACATGACTTACAGTACAGTACAGTACAGGGTTTGGTTATAGTGCCCACATGACTTACAGTACAGTACAGTACAGGGTTTGGTTATAGAGCCCACATGACTTACAGTACAGTACAGGGTTTGGTTATAGAGCCCACATGACTTACAGTACAGTACAGGGTTTGGTTATAGAGCCCACATGACTTACAGTACAGTACAGGGTTTGGTTATAGAGCCCACATGACTTACAGTACAGTACAGGGTTTGGTTATAGTGTCCACATGACTTACAGTACAGTACAGGGTTTGGTTATAGAGCCCACATGACTTACAGTACAGTACAGTACAGGGTTTGGTTATAGAGCCCACATGACTTACAGTACAGTACAGGGTTTGGTTATAGTGTCCACATGACTTACAGTACAGTACAGGGTTTGGTTATAGAGCCCACATGACTTACAGTACAGTACAGTACAGGGTTTGGTTATAGTGTCCACATGACTTACAGTACAGTACAGGGTTTGGTTATAGAGCCCACATGACTTACAGTACAGTACAGTACAGGGTTTGGTTATAGTGTCCACATGACTTACAGTACAGTACAGGGTTTGGTTATAGAGCCCACATGACTTACAGTACAGTACAGGGTTTGGTTATAGTGTCCAGATGACTTACAGTACAGTACAGGGTTTGGTTATAGAGCCCACATGACTTACAGTACAGTACAGGGTTTGGTTATAGTACCCACATGACTTACAGTACAGTACAGTACAGGGTTTGGTTATAGTGCCCACATGACTTACAGTACAGTACAGTACAGGGTTTGGTTATAGAGCCCACATGACTTACAGTACAGTACAGGGTTTGGTTATAGTGCCCACATGACTTACAGTACAGTACAGTACAGGGTTTGGTTATAGTGCCCACATGACTTACAGTACAGTACAGTACAGGGTTTGGTTATAGAGCCCACATGACTTACAGTACAGTACAGGGTTTGGTTATAGAGCCCACATGACTTACAGTACAGTACAGGGTTTGGTTATAGAGCCCACATGACTTACAGTACAGTACAGGGTTTGGTTATAGAGCCCACATGACTTACAGTACAGTACAGGGTTTGGTTATAGTGTCCATATGACTTACAGTACAGTACAGGGTTTGGTTATAGAGCCCACATGACTTACAGTACAGTACAGTACAGGGTTTGGTTATAGAGCCCACATGACTTACAGTACAGTACAGGGTTTGGTTATAGTGTCCACATGACTTACAGTACAGTACAGGGTTTGGTTATAGAGCCCACATGACTTACAGTACAGTACAGGGTTTGGTTATAGTGTCCACATGACTTACAGTACAGTACAGGGTTTGGTTATAGAGCCCACATGACTTACAGTACAGTACAGGGTTTGGTTATAGTGTCCACATGACTTACAGTACAGTACAGGGTTTGGTTATAGAGCCCACATGACTTACAGTACAGGGTTTGGTTATAGTGTCCACATGACTTACAGTACAGTACAGGGTTTGGTTATAGAGCCCACATGACTTACAGTACAGTACAGGGTTTGGTTATAGTGCCCACATGACTTACAGTACAGTACAGGGTTTGGTTATAGTGCCCACATGACTTACAGTACAGTACAGTACAGGGTTTGGTTATAGAGCCCACATGACTTACAGTACAGTACAGGGTTTGGTTATAGAGCCCACATGACTTACAGTACAGTACAGGGTTTGGTTATAGTGCCCACATGACTTACAGTACAGTACAGTACAGGGTTTGGTTATAGTGCCCACATGACTTACAGTACAGTACAGTACAGGGTTTGGTTATAGAGCCCACATGACTTACAGTACAGTACAGGGTTTGGTTATAGAGCCCACATGACTTACAGTACAGTACAGGGTTTGGTTATAGAGCCCACATGACTTACAGTACAGTACAGGGTTTGGTTATAGAGCCCACATGACTTACAGTACAGTACAGGGTTTGGTTATAGTGTCCACATGACTTACAGTACAGTACAGGGTTTGGTTATAGAGCCCACATGACTTACAGTACAGTACAGTACAGGGTTTGGTTATAGAGCCCACATGACTTACAGTACAGTACAGGGTTTGGTTATAGAGCCCACATGACTTACAGTACAGTACAGTACAGGGTTTGGTTATAGTGTCCACATGACTTACAGTACAGTACAGGGTTTGGTTATAGAGCCCACATGACTTACAGTACAGTACAGGGTTTGGTTATAGTGTCCACATGACTTACAGTACAGTACAGGGTTTGGTTATAGAGCCCACATGACTTTGTACAGTTTGGTTATAGTGTCCACATGACTTACAGTACAGTACAGGGTTTGGTTATAGAGCCCACATGACTTACAGTACAGTACAGGGTTTGGTTATAGTGCCCACATGACTTACAGTACAGTACAGGGTTTGGTTATAGAGCCCACATGACTTACAGTACAGTACAGTACAGGGTTTGGTTATAGTGTCCACATGACTTACAGTACAGTACAGGGTTTGGTTATAGAGCCCACATGACTTACAGTACAGTACAGGGTTTGGTTATAGTGTCCACATGACTTACAGTACAGTACAGGGTTTGGTTATAGAGCCCACATGACTTACAGTACAGGGTTTGGTTATAGTGTCCACATGACTTACAGTACAGTACAGGGTTTGGTTATAGAGCCCACATGACTTACAGTACAGTACAGGGTTTGGTTATAGAGCCCACATGACTTACAGTACAGTACAGGGTTTGGTTATAGTGTCCACATGACTTACAGTACAGGGTTTGGTTATAGAGCCCACATGACTTACAGTACAGTACAGTACAGGGTTTGGTTATAGAGCCCACATGACTTACAGTACAGTACAGGGTTTGGTTATAGTGTCCACATGACTTACAGTACAGTACAGGGTTTGGTTATAGTGTCCACATGACTTACAGTACAGGGTTTGGTTATAGAGCCCACATGACTTACAGTACAGTACAGTACAGGGTTTGGTTATAGAGCCCACATGACTTACAGTACAGTACAGGGTTTGGTTATAGTGTCCACATGACTTACAGTACAGTACAGGGTTTGGTTATAGAGCCCACATGACTTACAGTACAGTACAGTACAGGGTTTGGTTATAGTGTCCACATGACTTACAGTACAGTACAGGGTTTGGTTATAGAGCCCACATGACTTACAGTACAGTACAGTACAGGGTTTGGTTATAGTGTCCACATGACTTACAGTACAGTACAGGGTTTGGTTATAGAGCCCACATGACTTACAGTACAGTACAGGGTTTGGTTATAGTGTCCAGATGACTTACAGTACAGTACAGGGTTTGGTTATAGAGCCCACATGACTTACAGTACAGTACAGGGTTTGGTTATAGTGCCCACATGACTTACAGTACAGTACAGTACAGGGTTTGGTTATAGTGCCCACATGACTTACAGTACAGTACAGTACAGGGTTTGGTTATAGAGCCCACATGACTTACAGTACAGTACAGGGTTTGGTTATAGAGCCCACATGACTTACAGTACAGTACAGGGTTTGGTTATAGTGCCCACATGACTTACAGTACAGTACAGTACAGGGTTTGGTTATAGTGCCCACATGACTTACAGTACAGTACAGTACAGGGTTTGGTTATAGAGCCCACATGACTTACAGTACAGTACAGGGTTTGGTTATAGTGTCCACATGACTTACAGTACAGTACAGGGTTTGGTTATAGAGCCCACATGACTTACAGTACAGTACAGTACAGGGTTTGGTTATAGAGCCCACATGACTTACAGTACAGTACAGGGTTTGGTTATAGTGTCCACATGACTTACAGTACAGTACAGGGTTTGGTTATAGTGTCCACATGACTTACAGTACAGTACAGGGTTTGGTTATAGAGCCCACATGACTTACAGTACAGTACAGTACAGGGTTTGGTTATAGTGCCCACATGACTTACAGTACAGTACAGGGTTTGGTTATAGTGCCCACATGACTTACAGTACAGTACAGGGTTTGGTTATAGAGCCCACATGACTTACAGTACAGTACAGTACAGGGTTTGGTTATAGAGCCCACATGACTTACAGTACAGTACAGTACAGGGTTTGGTTATAGAGCCCACATGACTTACAGTACAGTACAGTACAGGGTTTGGTTATAGTGTCCACATGACTTACAGTACAGTACAGGGTTTGGTTATAGTGTCCACATGACTTACAGTACAGTACAGGGTTTGGTTATAGAGCCCACATGACTTACAGTACAGTACAGTACAGGGTTTGGTTATAGAGCCCACATGACTTACAGTACAGTACAGGGTTTGGTTATAGTGTCCACATGACTTACAGTACAGTACAGGGTTTGGTTATAGAGCCCACATGACTTACAGTACAGTACAGTACAGGGTTTGGTTATAGTGTCCACATGACTTACAGTACAGTACAGGGTTTGGTTATAGAGCCCACATGACTTACAGTACAGTACAGGGTTTGGTTATAGTGTCCACATGACTTACAGTACAGTACAGGGTTTGGTTATAGAGCCCACATGACTTACAGTACAGTACAGGGTTTGGTTATAGTGTCCAGATGACTTACAGTACAGTACAGGGTTTGGTTATAGAGCCCACATGACTTACAGTACAGTACAGGGTTTGGTTATAGTGCCCACATGACTTACAGTACAGTACAGGGTTTGGTTATAGTGCCCACATGACTTACAGTACAGTACAGTACAGGGTTTGGTTATAGAGCCCACATGACTTACAGTACAGTACAGGGTTTGGTTATAGAGCCCACATGACTTACAGTACAGTACAGGGTTTGGTTATAGTGCCCACATGACTTACAGTACAGTACAGTACAGGGTTTGGTTATAGTGCCCACATGACTTACAGTACAGTACAGTACAGGGTTTGGTTATAGAGCCCACATGACTTACAGTACAGTACAGGGTTTGGTTATAGAGCCCACATGACTTACAGTACAGTACAGTACAGGTTTGGTTATAGTGCCCACATGACTTACAGTACAGTACAGGGTTTGGTTATAGTGCCCACATGACTTACAGTACAGTACAGGGTTTGGTTATAGAGCCCACATGACTTACAGTACAGTACAGGGGTTTGGTTATAGAGCCCACATGACTTACAGTACAGTACAGGGGTTTGGTTATAGAGCCCACATGACTTACAGTACAGTACAGTACAGGGTTTGGTTATAGAGCCCACATGACTTACAGTACAGTACAGTACAGGGTTTGGTTATAGTGTCCACATGACTTACAGTACAGTACAGGGTTTGGTTATAGTGTCCACATGACTTACAGTACAGTACAGGGTTTGGTTATAGAGCCCACATGACTTACAGTACAGTACAGTACAGGGTTTGGTTATAGAGCCCACATGACTTACAGTACAGTACAGGGTTTGGTTATAGTGTCCACATGACTTACAGTACAGTACAGGGTTTGGTTATAGAGCCCACATGACTTACAGTACAGTACAGTACAGGGTTTGGTTATAGTGTCCACATGACTTACAGTACAGTACAGGGTTTGGTTATAGAGCCCACATGACTTACAGTACAGTACAGTACAGGGTTTGGTTATAGTGTCCACATGACTTACAGTACAGTACAGGGTTTGGTTATAGAGCCCACATGACTTACAGTACAGTTTTGGTTATAGTGTCCACATGACTTACAGTACAGTACAGGGTTTGGTTATAGAGCCCACATGACTTACAGTACAGTACAGGGTTTGGTTATAGTGCCCACATGACTTACAGTACAGTACAGGGTTTGGTTATAGTGCCCACATGACTTACAGTACAGTACAGTACAGGGTTTGGTTATAGAGCCCACATGACTTACAGTACAGTACAGGGTTTGGTTATAGAGCCCACATGACTTACAGTACAGTACAGGGTTTGGTTATAGAGCCCACATGACTTACAGTACAGTACAGTACAGGGTTTGGTTATAGAGCCCACATGACTTACAGTACAGTACAGGGTTTGGTTATAGTGCCCACATGACTTACAGTACAGTACAGGGTTTGGTTATAGAGCCCACATGACTTACAGTACAGTACAGGGTTTGGTTATAGAGCCCACATGACTTACAGTACAGTACAGTACAGGGTTTGGTTATAGAGCCCACATGACTTACAGTACAGTACAGGGTTTGGTTATAGTGCCCACATGACTTACAGTACAGTACAGGGTTTGGTTATAGTGTCCACATGACTTACAGTACAGTACAGGGTTTGGTTATAGAGCCCACATGACTTACAGTACAGTACAGTACAGGGTTTGGTTATAGAGCCCACATGACTTACAGTACAGTACAGGGTTTGGTTATAGTGTCCACATGACTTACAGTACAGTACAGGGTTTGGTTATAGAGCCCACATGACTTACAGTACAGTACAGTACAGGGTTTGGTTATAGTGTCCACATGACTTACAGTACAGTACAGGGTTTGGTTATAGAGCCCACATGACTTACAGTACAGTACAGTACAGGGTTTGGTTATAGTGTCCACATGACTTACAGTACAGTACAGGGTTTGGTTATAGTGCCCACATGACTTACAGTACAGTACAGTACAGGGTTTGGTTATAGAGCCCACATGACTTACAGTACAGTACAGGGTTTGGTTATAGAGCCCACATGACTTACAGTACAGTACAGGGTTTGGTTATAGTGCCCACATGACTTACAGTACAGTACAGTACAGGGTTTGGTTATAGTGCCCACATGACTTACAGTACAGTACAGGGTTTGGTTATAGTGCCCACATGACTTACAGTACAGTACAGGGGTTTGGTTATAGTGCCCACATGACTTACAGTACAGTACAGGGTTTGGTTATAGTGCCCACATGACTTACAGTACAGTACAGGGTTTGGTTATAGTGTCCACATGACTTACAGTACAGTACAGGGTTTGGTTATAGAGCCCACATGACTTACAGTACAGTACAGTACAGGGTTTGGTTATAGTGTCCACATGACTTACAGTACAGTACAGGGTTTGGTTATAGAGCCCACATGACTTACAGTACAGTACAGGGTTTGGTTATAGTGCCCACATGACTTACAGTACAGTACAGGGTTTGGTTATAGTGTCCACATGACTTACAGTACAGTACAGTACAGGGTTTGTTTATAGTGTCCACATGACTTACAGTACAGTACAGGGTTTGGTTATAGAGCCCACATGACTTACAGTACAGTACAGGGTTTGGTTATAGTGCCCACATGACTTACAGTACAGTACAGTACAGGGTTTGGTTATAGTGCCCACATGACTTACAGTACAGTACAGGGGTTTGGTTATAGTGCCCACATGACTTACAGTACAGTACAGGGTTTGGTTATAGTGTCCACATGACTTACAGTACAGTACAGGGTTTGGTTATAGAGCCCACATGACTTACAGTACAGTACAGTACAGGGTTTGGTTATAGAGCCCACATGACTTACAGTACAGTACAGGGTTTGGTTATAGTGTCCACATGACTTACAGTACAGTACAGGGTTTGGTTATAGAGCCCACATGACTTACAGTACAGTACAGTGACAGGGTTTGGTTATAGTGTCCACATGACTTACAGTACAGTACAGGGTTTGGTTATAGAGCCCACATGACTTACAGTACAGTACAGTACAGGGTTTGGTTATAGTGCCCACATGACTTACAGTACAGTACAGGGTTTGGTTATAGAGCCCACATGACTTACAGTACAGTACAGGGTTTGGTTATAGTGCCCACATGACTTACAGTACAGTACAGGGTTTGGTTATAGAGCCCACATGACTTACAGTACAGTACAGGGTTTGGTTATAGTGCCCACATGACTTACAGTACAGTACAGTACAGGGTTTGGTTATAGTGCCCACATGACTTACAGTACAGTACAGTACAGGGTTTGGTTATAGAGCCCACATGACTTACAGTACAGTACAGGGTTTGGTTATAGAGCCCACATGACTTACAGTACAGTACAGGGTTTGGTTATAGAGCCCACATGACTTACAGTACAGTACAGTACAGGGTTTGGTTATAGTGCCCACATGACTTACAGTACAGTACAGGGTTTGGTTATAGTGCCCACATGACTTACAGTACAGTACAGGGTTTGGTTATAGAGCCCACATGACTTACAGTACAGTACAGTACAGGGTTTGGTTATAGAGCCCACATGACTTACAGTACAGTACAGTACAGGGTTTGGTTATAGAGCCCACATGACTTACAGTACAGTACAGGGTTTGGTTATAGTGCCCACATGACTTACAGTACAGTACAGGGTTTGGTTATAGTGTCCACATGACTTACAGTACAGTACAGGGTTTGGTTATAGAGCCCACATGACTTACAGTACAGTACAGGGTTTGGTTATAGAGCCCACATGACTTACAGTACAGTACAGGGTTTGGTTATAGTGTCCACATGACTTACAGTACAGTACAGGGTTTGGTTATAGAGCCCACATGACTTACAGTACAGTACAGTACAGGGTTTGGTTATAGTGTCCACATGACTTACAGTACAGTACAGGGTTTGGTTATAGAGCCCACATGACTTACAGTACAGTACAGTACAGGGTTTGGTTATAGTGCCACATGACTTACAGTACAGTACAGTACAGGGTTTGGTTATAGTGCCCACATGACTTACAGTACAGTACAGTACAGGGTTTGGTTATAGAGCCCACATGACTTACAGTACAGTACAGGGTTTGGTTATAGAGCCCACATGACTTACAGTACAGTACAGGGTTTGGTTATAGTGCCCACATGACTTACAGTACAGTACAGTACAGGGTTTGGTTATAGTGCCCACATGACTTACAGTACAGTACAGTACAGGGTTTGGTTATAGAGCCCACATGACTTACAGTACAGTACAGGGTTTGGTTATAGTGTCCACATGACTTACAGTACAGTACAGTACAGGGTTTGGTTATAGTGCCCACATGACTTACAGTACAGTACAGGGTTTGGTTATAGAGCCCACATGACTTACAGTACAGTACAGGGTTTGGTTATAGTGTCCACATGACTTACAGTACAGTACAGGGTTTGGTTATAGAGCCCACATGACTTACAGTACAGTACAGGGTTTGGTTATAGTGCCCACATGACTTACAGTACAGTACAGTACAGGGTTTGGTTATAGTGCCCACATGACTTACAGTACAGTACAGTACAGGGTTTGGTTATAGAGCCCACATGACTTACAGTACAGTACAGGGTTTGGTTATAGAGCCCACATGACTTACAGTACAGTACAGGGTTTGGTTATAGTGCCCACATGACTTACAGTACAGTACAGTACAGGGTTTGGTTATAGTGCCCACATGACTTACAGTACAGTACAGTACAGGGTTTGGTTATAGAGCCCACATGACTTACAGTACAGTACAGGGTTTGGTTATAGAGCCCACATGACTTACAGTACAGTACAGGGTTTGGTTATAGTGCCCACATGACTTACAGTACAGTACAGGGTTTGGTTATAGTGCCCACATGACTTACAGTACAGTACAGGGTTTGGTTATAGAGCCCACATGACTTACAGTACAGTACAGTACAGGGTTTGGTTATAGAGCCCACATGACTTACAGTACAGTACAGGGGTTTGGTTATAGAGCCCACATGACTTACAGTACAGTACAGGGTTTGGTTATAGTGTCCCACATGACTTACAGTACAGTACAGGGTTTGGTTATAGTGTCCACATGACTTACAGTACAGTACAGGGTTTGGTTATAGAGCCCACATGACTTACAGTACAGTACAGGGGTTTGGTTATAGAGCCCACATGACTTACAGTACAGTACAGGGTTTGGTTATAGTGTCCACATGACTTACAGTACAGTACAGGGTTTGGTTATAGAGCCCACATGACTTACAGTACAGTACAGTACAGGGTTTGGTTATAGTGCCCACATGACTTACAGTACAGTACAGGGTTTGGTTATAGAGCCCACATGACTTACAGTACAGTACAGTACAGGGTTTGGTTATAGTGCCACATGACTTACAGTACAGTACAGGGGTTTGGTTATAGTGCCCACATGACTTACAGTACAGTACAGGGTTTGGTTATAGAGCCCACATGACTTACAGTACAGTACAGGGTTTGGTTATAGAGCCCACATGACTTACAGTACAGTACAGGGTTTGGTTATAGTGCCCACATGACTTACAGTACAGTACAGTACAGGGTTTGGTTATAGTGCCCACATGACTTACAGTACAGTACAGTACAGGTTTGGTTATAGAGCCCACATGACTTACAGTACAGTACAGGGTTTGGTTATAGTGTCCAGTGACTTAGTACAGGGGTTTGGTTATAGAGCCCACATGACTTACAGTACAGTACAGTACAGGGTTTGGTTATAGAGCCCACATGACTTACAGTACAGTACAGGGTTTGGTTATAGTGTCCACATGACTTACAGTACAGTACAGGGTTTGGTTATAGTGCCCACATGACTTACAGTACAGTACAGGGTTTGGTTATAGAGCCCACATGACTTACAGTACAGTACAGGGTTTGGTTATAGTGCCCACATGACTTACAGTACAGTACAGGGTTTGGTTATAGTGCCCACATGACTTACAGTACAGTACAGTACAGGGTTTGGTTATAGAGCCCACATGACTTACAGTACAGTACAGGGTTTGGTTATAGAGCCCACATGACTTACAGTACAGTACAGGGTTTGGTTATAGAGCCCACATGACTTACAGTACAGTACAGGGTTTGGTTATAGTGTCCACATGACTTACAGTACAGTACAGGGTTTGGTTATAGTGTCCACATGACTTACAGTACAGTACAGGGTTTGGTTATAGAGCCCACATGACTTACAGTACAGTACAGTACAGGGTTTGGTTATAGAGCCCACATGACTTACAGTACAGTACAGGGTTTGGTTATAGTGTCCACATGACTTACAGTACAGTACAGGGTTTGGTTATAGAGCCCACATGACTTACAGTACAGTACAGTACAGGGTTTGGTTATAGTGTCCACATGACTTACAGTACAGTACAGGGTTTGGTTATAGAGCCCACATGACTTACAGTACAGTACAGTACAGGGTTTGGTTATAGTGTCCACATGACTTACAGTACAGTACAGGGTTTGGTTATAGAGCCCACATGACTTACAGTACAGTACAGGGTTTGGTTATAGTGTCCACATGACTTACAGTACAGTACAGGGTTTGGTTATAGTGTCCACATGACTTACAGTACAGTACAGGGTTTGGTTATAGAGCCCACATGACTTACAGTACAGTACAGTACAGGGTTTGGTTATAGTGTCCACATGACTTACAGTACAGTACAGGGTTTGGTTATAGAGCCCACATGACTTACAGTACAGTACAGGGTTTGGTTATAGAGCCCACATGACTTACAGTACAGTACAGGGTTTGGTTATAGTGTCCACATGACTTACAGTACAGTACAGGGTTTGGTTATAGAGCCCACATGACTTACAGTACAGTACAGTACAGGGTTTGGTTATAGTGTCCACATGACTTACAGTACAGTACAGGGTTTGGTTATAGAGCCCACATGACTTACAGTACAGTACAGTACAGGGTTTGGTTATAGTGCCACATGACTTACAGTACAGTACAGGGTTTGGTTATAGAGCCCACATGACTTACAGTACAGTACAGGGTTTGGTTATAGTGCCCACATGACTTACAGTACAGTACAGGGTTTGGTTATAGAGCCCACATGACTTACAGTACAGTACAGGGTTTGGTTATAGTGCCCACATGACTTACAGTACAGTACAGTACAGGGTTTGGTTATAGTGCCCACATGACTTACAGTACAGTACAGTACAGGGTTTGGTTATAGAGCCCACATGACTTACAGTACAGTACAGGGTTTGGTTATAGAGCCCACATGACTTACAGTACAGTACAGGGTTTGGTTATAGTGCCCACATGACTTACAGTACAGTACAGTACAGGGTTTGGTTATAGTGCCCACATGACTTACAGTACAGTACAGTTTGGTTACAGACTTACAGTACAGTTTTGGTTATAGAGCCCACATGACTTACAGTACAGTACAGGGTTTGGTTATAGAGCCCACATGACTTACAGTACAGTACAGGGTTTGGTTATAGAGCCCACATGACTTACAGTACAGTACAGGGTTTGGTTATAGTGTCCACATGACTTACAGTACAGTACAGGGTTTGGTTATAGTGCCCACATGACTTACAGTACAGTACAGGGTTTGGTTATAGAGCCCACATGACTTACAGTACAGTACAGGGTTTGGTTATAGAGCCCACATGACTTACAGTACAGTACAGGGTTTGGTTATAGTGTCCACATGACTTACAGTACAGTACAGGGTTTGGTTATAGAGCCCACATGACTTACAGTACAGTACAGTACAGGGTTTGGTTATAGTGACCACATGACTTACAGTACAGTACAGGGTTTGGTTATAGAGCCCACATGACTTACAGTACAGTACAGGGTTTGGTTATAGTGCCCACATGACTTACAGTACAGTACAGGGTTTGGTTATAGTGTCCACATGACTTACAGTACAGTACAGGGTTTGGTTATAGAGCCCACATGACTTACAGTACAGTACAGGGTTTGGTTATAGAGCCCACATGACTTACAGTACAGTACAGGGTTTGGTTATAGTGCCCACATGACTTACAGTACAGTACAGGGGTTTGGTTATAGTGCCCACATGACTTACAGTACAGTACAGGGTTTGGTTATAGAGCCCACATGACTTACAGTACAGTACAGGGTTTGGTTATAGTGTCCACATGACTTACAGTACAGTACAGTACAGGGTTTGGTTATAGTGTCCACATGACTTACAGTACAGTACAGGGTTTGGTTATAGAGCCCACATGACTTACAGTACAGTACAGGGTTTGGTTATAGTGTCCACATGACTTACAGTACAGTACAGGGTTTGGTTATAGTGACTTAGTACAGGGTTTGGTTATAGTGCCCACATGACTTACAGTACAGTACAGGGTTTGGTTATAGTGCCCACATGACTTACAGTACAGTACAGTACAGGGTTTGGTTATAGAGCCCACATGACTTACAGTACAGTACAGGGTTTGGTTATAGAGCCCACATGACTTACAGTACAGTACAGGGTTTGGTTATAGTGCCCACATGACTTACAGTACAGTACAGTACAGGGTTTGGTTATAGTGCCCACATGACTTACAGTACAGTACAGGGTTTGGTTATAGAGCAGTACAGGGGTTTGGTTATAGAGCCCACATGACTTACAGTACAGTACAGTACAGGGTTTGGTTATAGTGCCCACATGACTTACAGTACAGTACAGGGTTTGGTTATAGTGTCCACATGACTTACAGTACAGTACAGGGTTTGGTTATAGAGCCCACATGACTTACAGTACAGTACAGTACAGGGTTTGGTTATAGAGCCCACATGACTTACAGTACAGTACAGGGTTTGGTTATAGAGCCCACATGACTTACAGTACAGTACAGGGTTTGGTTATAGTGCCCACATGACTTACAGTACAGTACAGGGTTTGGTTATAGTGTCCACATGACTTACAGTACAGTACAGGGTTTGGTTATAGAGCCCACATGACTTACAGTACAGTACAGTACAGGGTTTGGTTATAGAGCCCACATGACTTACAGTACAGTACAGGGTTTGGTTATAGTGTCCACATGACTTACAGTACAGTACAGGGTTTGGTTATAGAGCCCACATGACTTACAGTACAGTACAGTACAGGGTTTGGTTATAGTGTCCACATGACTTACAGTACAGTACAGGGTTTGGTTATAGAGCCCACATGACTTACAGTACAGTACAGTACAGGGTTTGGTTATAGTGTCCACATGACTTACAGTACAGTACAGGGTTTGGTTATAGAGCCCACATGACTTACAGTACAGTACAGTACAGGGTTTGGTTATAGAGCCCACATGACTTACAGTACAGTACAGGGTTTGGTTATAGAGCCCACATGACTTACAGTACAGTACAGGGTTTGGTTATAGTACCCACATGACTTACAGTACAGTACAGTACAGGGTTTGGTTATAGTGCCCACATGACTTACAGTACAGTACAGTACAGGGTTTGGTTATAGTGTCCACATGACTTACAGTACAGTACAGGGTTTGGTTATAGTGTCCACGTGACTTACAGTACAGTACAGGGTTTGGTTATAGAGCCCACATGACTTACAGTACAGTACAGTACAGGGTTTGGTTATAGAGCCCACATGACTTACAGTACAGTACAGGGTTTGGTTATAGTGTCCACATGACTTACAGTACAGTACAGGGTTTGGTTATAGTGCCCACATGACTTACAGTACAGTACAGGGTTTGGTTATAGAGCCCACATGACTTACAGTACAGTACAGGGTTTGGTTATAGTGCCCACATGACTTACAGTACAGTACAGGGTTTGGTTATAGTGCCCACATGACTTACAGTACAGTACAGGGTTTGGTTATAGAGCCCACATGACTTACAGTACAGTACAGTACAGGGTTTGGTTATAGAGCCCACATGACTTACAGTACAGTACAGGGTTTGGTTATAGAGCCCACATGACTTACAGTACAGTACAGTACAGGGTTTGGTTATAGTGCCCACATGACTTACAGTACAGTACAGGGTTTGGTTATAGTGTCCACATGACTTACAGTACAGTACAGGGTTTGGTTATAGAGCCCACATGACTTACAGTACAGTACAGTACAGGGTTTGGTTATAGAGCCCACATGACTTACAGTACAGTACAGGGTTTGGTTATAGTGTCCACATGACTTACAGTACAGTACAGGGTTTGGTTATAGAGCCCACATGACTTACAGTACAGTACAGTACAGGGTTTGGTTATAGTGTCCACATGACTTACAGTACAGTACAGGGTTTGGTTATAGAGCCCACATGACTTACAGTACAGTACAGTACAGGGTTTGGTTATAGTGTCCACATGACTTACAGTACAGTACAGGGTTTGGTTATAGAGCCCACATGACTTACAGTACAGTACAGGGTTTGGTTATAGTGTCCAGATGACTTACAGTACAGTACAGGGTTTGGTTATAGAGCCCACATGACTTACAGTACAGTACAGGGTTTGGTTATAGTGCCCACATGACTTACAGTACAGTACAGTACAGGGTTTGGTTATAGTGCCCACATGACTTACAGTACAGTACAGGGTTTGGTTATAGAGCCCACATGACTTACAGTACAGTACAGTACAGGGTTTGGTTATAGAGCCCACATGACTTACAGTACAGTACAGGGTTTGGTTATAGTGTCCACATGACTTACAGTACAGTACAGGGTTTGGTTATAGAGCCCACATGACTTACAGTACAGTACAGGGTTTGGTTATAGAGCCCACATGACTTACAGTACAGTACAGGGTTTGGTTATAGTGTCCACATGACTTACAGTACAGTACAGGGTTTGGTTATAGTGCCCACATGACTTACAGTACAGTACAGTACAGGGTTTGGTTATAGAGCCCACATGACTTACAGTACAGTACAGGGTTTGGTTATAGAGCCCACATGACTTACAGTACAGTACAGGGTTTGGTTATAGTGCCCACATGACTTACAGTACAGTACAGGGTTTGGTTATAGTGCCCACATGACTTACAGTACAGTACAGTACAGGGTTTGGTTATAGAGCCCACATGACTTACAGTACAGTACAGGGTTTGGTTATAGTGTCCACATGACTTACAGTACAGTACAGGGTTTGGTTATAGAGCCCACATGACTTACAGTACAGTACAGTACAGGGTTTGGTTATAGAGCCCACATGACTTACAGTACAGGGTTTGGTTATAGAGCCCACATGACTTACAGTACAGTACAGGGTTTGGTTATAGTGTCCACATGACTTACAGTACAGTACAGTACAGGGTTTGGTTATAGTGTCCACATGACTTACAGTACAGTACAGGGTTTGGTTATAGAGCCCACATGACTTACAGTACAGTACAGTACAGGGTTTGGTTATAGTGTCCACATGACTTACAGTACAGTACAGGGTTTGGTTATAGAGCCCACATGACTTACAGTACAGTACAGGGTTTGGTTATAGTGCCCACATGACTTACAGTACAGTACAGTACAGGGTTTGGTTATAGTGCCCACATGACTTACAGTACAGTACAGGGTTTGGTTATAGAGCCCACATGACTTACAGTACAGTACAGTACAGGGTTTGGTTATAGAGCCCACATGACTTACAGTACAGTACAGGGTTTGGTTATAGTGCCCACATGACTTACAGTACAGTACAGGGTTTGGTTATGACTGACTTACAGTACAGTACAGGGTTTGGTTATAGTGCCCACATGACTTACAGTACAGTACAGTACAGGGTTTGGTTATAGAGCCCACATGACTTACAGTACAGTACAGGGTTTGGTTATAGTGCCCACATGACTTACAGTACAGTACAGGGTTTGGTTATAGTGTCCACATGACTTACAGTACAGTACAGGGTTTGGTTATAGAGCCCACATGACTTACAGTACAGTACAGGGTTTGGTTATAGAGCCCACATGACTTACAGTACAGTACAGGGTTTGGTTATAGTGTCCACATGACTTACAGTACAGTACAGGGTTTGGTTATAGAGCCCACATGACTTACAGTACAGTACAGTACAGGGTTTGGTTATAGTGTCCACATGACTTACAGTACAGTACAGGGTTTGGTTATAGAGCCCACATGACTTACAGTACAGTACAGTACAGGGTTTGGTTATAGTGTCCACATGACTTACAGTACAGTACAGGGTTTGGTTATAGAGCCCACATGACTTACAGTACAGTACAGGGTTTGGTTATAGTGTCCAGATGACTTACAGTACAGTACAGGGTTTGGTTATAGAGCCCACATGACTTACAGTACAGTACAGGGTTTGGTTATAGTGCCCACATGACTTACAGTACAGTACAGTACAGGGTTTGGTTATAGTGCCCACATGACTTACAGTACAGTACAGTACAGGGTTTGGTTATAGAGCCCACATGACTTACAGTACAGTACAGGGTTTGGTTATAGAGCCCACATGACTTACAGTACAGTACAGGGTTTGGTTATAGTGTCCACATGACTTACAGTACAGTACAGGGTTTGGTTATAGTGCCCACATGACTTACAGTACAGTACAGGGTTTGGTTATAGAGCCCACATGACTTACAGTACAGTACAGGGTTTGGTTATAGTGTCCACATGACTTACAGTACAGTACAGGGTTTGGTTATAGTGCCCACATGACTTACAGTACAGTACAGTACAGGGTTTGGTTATAGAGCCCACATGACTTACAGTACAGTACAGGGTTTGGTTATAGAGCCCACATGACTTACAGTACAGTACAGGGTTTGGTTATAGTGCCCACATGACTTACAGTACAGTACAGTACAGGGTTTGGTTATAGTGCCCACATGACTTACAGTACAGTACAGTACAGGGTTTGGTTATAGAGCCCACATGACTTACAGTACAGTACAGGGTTTGGTTATAGTGTCCACGTGACTTACAGTACAGTACAGGGTTTGGTTATAGAGCCCACATGACTTACAGTACAGTACAGTACAGGGTTTGGTTATAGAGCCCACATGACTTACAGTACAGTACAGGGTTTGGTTATAGTGTCCACATTACAGTACAGTACAGGGTTTGGTTATAGTGCCCACATGACTTACAGTACAGTACAGGGTTTGGTTATAGAGCCCACATGACTTACAGTACAGTACAGTACAGGGTTTGGTTATAGTGCCCACATGACTTACAGTACAGTACAGGGTTTGGTTATAGTGCCCACATGACTTACAGTACAGTACAGTACAGGGTTTGGTTATAGAGCCCACATGACTTACAGTACAGTACAGTACAGGGTTTGGTTATAGAGCCCACATGACTTACAGTACAGTACAGGGTTTTGGTTATAGAGCCCACATGACTTACAGTACAGTACAGTACAGGGTTTGGTTATAGTGTCCACATGACTTACAGTACAGTACAGGGTTTGGTTATAGTGTCCACATGACTTACAGTACAGTACAGGGTTTGGTTATAGAGCCCACATGACTTACAGTACAGTATAGTACAGGGTTTGGTTATAGAGCCCACATGACTTACAGTACAGTACAGGGTTTGGTTATAGTGTCCACATGACTTACAGTACAGTACAGGGTTTGGTTATAGAGCCCACATGACTTACAGTACAGTACAGTACAGGGTTTGGTTATAGTGTCCACATGACTTACAGTACAGTACAGGGTTTGGTTATAGAGCCCACATGACTTACAGTACAGTACAGGGGTTTGGTTATAGTGTCCACATGACTTACAGTACAGTACATGGTTTGGTTATAGAGCCCACATGACTTACAGTACAGTACAGGGTTTGGTTATAGTGTCCAGATGACTTACAGTACAGTACAGGGTTTGGTTATAGAGCCCACATGACTTACAGTACAGTACAGGGTTTGGTTATAGTGCCCACATGACTTACAGTACAGTACAGGGGTTTGGTTATAGTGCCCACATGACTTACAGTACAGTACAGTACAGGGTTTGGTTATAGAGCCCACATGACTTACAGTACAGTACAGTACAGGGTTTGGTTATAGTGTCCACATGACTTACAGTACAGTACAGGGTTTGGTTATAGTGTCCACATGACTTACAGTACAGTACAGGGTTTGGTTATAGAGCCCACATGACTTACAGTACAGTATAGTACAGGGTTTGGTTATAGAGCCCACATGACTTACAGTACAGTACAGGGTTTGGTTATAGTGTCCACATGACTTACAGTACAGTACAGGGTTTGGTTATAGAGCCCACATGACTTACAGTACAGTACAGGGTTTGGTTATAGTGTCCACATGACTTACAGTACAGTACAGGGTTTGGTTATAGAGCCCACATGACTTACAGTACAGTACAGGGTTTGGTTATAGTGTCCACATGACTTACAGTACAGTACAGGGTTTGGTTATAGAGCCCACATGACTTACAGTACAGTACAGGGTTTGGTTATAGTGTCCAGATGACTTACAGTACAGTACAGGGTTTGGTTATAGTGCCCACATGACTTAAAGTACAGTACAGGGTTTGGTTATAGTGCCCACATGACTTACAGTACAGTACAGTACAGGGTTTGGTTATAGTGCCCACATGACTTACAGTACAGTACAGTACAGGGTTTGGTTATAGAGCCCACATGACTTACAGTACAGTACAGGGTTTGGTTATAGAGCCCACATACTTACAGTACAGTACAGGGTTTGGTTATAGTACCCACATGACTTACAGTACAGTACAGTACAGGGTTTGGTTATAGAGCCCACATGACTTACAGTACAGTACAGGGTTTGGTTATAGAGCCCACATGACTTACAGGGTTTGGTTACCCAGTACAGTACAGGGTTTGGTTATAGTGCCCACATGACTTACAGTACAGTACAGGGTTTGGTTATAGTGCCCACATGACTT
>NW_026280341.1:0-1505 GCF_023373465.1 Oncorhynchus keta | reverse complement strand
AGTCAGCCAGTTCGGCCTACAGTCCGTGCTCCCAAATACTGGGGAAAAGCATTGTAGTCAGCCAGTTAGGGCTACAGTCCGTGCTCCCAAATACTGGGGAAAAGCATTGTAGTCAGCCAGTTCGGCCTACAGTCCGTGCTCCCAAATACTGGGGAAAAGCATTGTAGTCAGCCAGTTCGGCCTACAGTCCGTGCTCCCAAATACTGGGGGAAAGCATTGTAGTCAGCCAGTTCGGCCTACAGTCCGTGCTCCCAAATACTGGGGAAAAGTAGGATTCATTAGGTTACATCATTACCACCACAGTAGCCCCACACGGCTATAAAGATGTATTACGCAACCAGATGGCCATTAAACACACAACAGCATGGCATATTTAGATAGTGGAATAGGCATAGACTAAATCATATTTCCTTTCTATTTTACAGCTCAGGCGGTTATTCTAGACAAGGCTCTTCTTTGTCTTTAGAGTATCATTATCACACAAGTCATTTGCTGATGGCCCCAAGCCTATACTACGCCATCTACTGGTATAACGTCATTATGAAATGCCGTTCTAAAACAACCTTTAGACTTTTATTTTGGAAATGAAACCCGGAAGCTGCAAAGCAACTAACATCTGGGCTAGAGTTGAGTGATTAGTTAACTTTGACTAACTTTGACTAGACTACGTTCACTTCCTGTCCTTTGCAGATGCCACATTCGTGACAAAAGTTTGTACGTATAGAGAAGATCTGTAACTACTGAGTAAAGGGAGACCAATTAAGAATTGAATATGTAAATCTTAATTAACAGGGTTTGTACATTTACAGATGTAATTTAAAATGGTTACGTTTCATGCATGGCTTTTCTTACAATCCTAACAATTTACGTATGGATTTCCTTACGATGCTTGGTTCAACTTTTTGGCAGGTATTTGGCTCGCAACCCAAAGTTTGGAAAATGTCAAAGTCTCACAACAGAGCCTTCAACCTCAAGGGGGCGCTGCGATTCCACGCCAACGGAGCCTTCAACCTCAAGGGGGCGCTGCGATTCCACGCCAACGGAGCCTTCAACCTCAAGGGGGCGCTGCGATTCCACGCCAACAGAGCCTTCAACCGCAAGGGGGCGCTGCGATTCCACACCAACGGAGCCTTCAACCTCAAGGGGGCGCTGCGATTCCACGCCAACAGAGCCTTCAACCTCAAGGGGGAGCTGCGATTCCACGCCAACGGAGCCTTCAACCGCAAGGGGGAGCTGCGATTCCACGCCAACGGAGCCTTCAACCTCAAGGGGGCGCTGCGATTCCATGCCAACGGAGCCTTCAACCTCAAGGGGGCGCTGCGATTCCACAACATTGTGGGCATCCCCATTGAAATAAATGACATCCGGTGCAACACAAACTGCTTATGGGTAATGTAAGGCTTATGGGTAATGTAAGGCTTATGGGTAATGTAAGGCTTATGGGTAATGTAAGGCTTATGGGTAATGTAAGGCTTCAACATAAATGAGGTGGACGGAGACCATCC
>NW_026280340.1:0-4639 GCF_023373465.1 Oncorhynchus keta | reverse complement strand
TTAGCAGACGCTCTTATCCAGAGCGACTTACAAATTGGTGCATACACCTTATGACAACCAGTGGAACAGCCACTTGCATCTAAATCTTGTTGGGGGAGAAGGGGGGTGAGAAGGATTACTTACCCTTACTTACCCTATCCTAGGTATTCCTTGAAGAGGTGGGGTTTCAGGTGTCTCCGGAAGGTGGTGATTGACTCCGCTGTCCTGGCGTCGTGAGGGAGTTTGTTCCACCATTGGGGGCCAGAGCAGCGAACAGTTTTGACTGGGCTGAGCGGGAACTGTACTTCCTCAGTGGTAGGGAGGCGAGCAGGCCAGAGGTGGATGAACGCAGTGCCCTTGTTTGGGTGTAGGGCCTGATCAGAGCCTGGAGGTACTGAGGTGCCGTTCCCTCACAGCTCCGTAGGCGAGCACCATGGTCTTGTAGCGGATGCGAAGCCTAACTGGAAGCCAGTGGAGAGAGCGGAGGAGCGGGGTGACGTGAGAGAACTTGGGAAGGTTGAACACCAGACGGGTTGCGTGGCGTTCTGGATGAGTTGTAGGGGTTTAATGGCACAGGCAGGGAGCCCAGCCAACAGCGAGTTGCAGTAATCAAGACGGAGATGACAAGTGCCTGGATTAGGACCCTGCGCCGCTTCCTGTGTGAGGCAGGGTCGTACTCTGCGGATGTTGTAGAGCATGAACCTACAGGAACGGGACACCGCCTGATGTTAGCTGAGAACGTCAGGGTGTTGTCCAGGATCACGCCAAGGTTCTAGCGCTCTGGGGAGGAGGACACAATGGAGTTGTCAACCGTGATGGCGAGATCATGGAACGGGCAGTCCTTCCCCCGGGAGGAAGAGGAGCTCCGTCTTGCTGAGGTTCAGCTTGAGGTGGTGATCCGTCATCCACACTGATATGTCTGCCAGACATGCAGAGATGCGATTCGCCACCTGGTCATCAGAAGGGGGAAAGGAGAAGATTAATTGTGTGTCGTCTGCATAGCAAATGATAGGGAGAGACCATGTGAGGTTATGACAGAGCCAAGTGACTTGGTGTATAGCGAGAATAAGAGAGGGCCTAGAACAGAGCTCCTGGGGGACACCAGTGGTGAGAGAGCGGGTGAGGAGACAGATTCTCGCCACGCCACCTGGTAGAGCGACCTGTCAGGTAGGACGCAATCTAAGCGTGGGCCGCGCCGGAGATGCCCAACTCGGGAGAGGGTGGAGAGGAGGATCTGATGGTTCACAGTATCGAAGGCAGCCGATAGGTCTAGAAGGATGAGAGCAGAGGAGAGAGAGTTAGCTTTAGCAGTGCGGAGCGCTCCGTGATACAGAGAAGAGCAGTCCCAGTTGAATGACTAGTCTTGAAACCTGACTGATTTGGATCAAGAAGGTCATTCTGAGAGAGATAGCGGTAGAGCTGGCCAAGGACGGCACGCTCAAGAGTTTTGGAGAGAAAAGAGAGAAGGGATACTGGTCTGTAGTTGTTGACATCGGAGGGATCGAGTGTAGGTTTTTTCAGAAGGGGTGCAACTCTCGCTCTCTTGAAGACGGGAGGGACGTAGCCAGCGGTCAGGGATGAGTTGATGAGCGAGGTAAGGTAAGGGAGAAGGTCTCCGGAAATGGTCTGGAGAAGAGAGGAGGGGATAGGGTCAAGCGGGCAGGTTGTTGGGCGGCCGGCCGTCACAAGACGCGAGATTTCATCTGGAGAGAGAGGGGAGAAAGAGGTCAGAGCATAGGGTAGGGCAGTGTGAGCAGAACTGAGCGGTGTCGTTGACTTAGCAAACGAGGATCGGATGTCATCGACCTTCTTTCAAAAATGGTTGACGAAGTCATCTGCAGAGAGGGAGGAGGGAGGGGGGGGATTCAGGAGGGAGGAGAAGGTGGCAAAGAGCTTCCTAGGGTTAGAGGCAGATGCTTGGAATTTAGAATGGTAGAAAGTGGCTTTAGCAGCAGAGACAGAGGAGGAAATGTAGAGAGGAGGGAGTGAAAGGATGCCAGGTCCGCAGGGAGGCGAGTTTTCCTCCATTTCCGCCGGCTGCCCGGAGCCCTGTTCTGTGAGCTCGCAATGAGTCGTCGAGCCACGGAGCGGGAGGGGAGGACCGAGCCGGCCTGGAGGATAGGGGACATAGGGAGTCAAAGGATGCAGTAAGGGAGGAGAGGAGGGTTGAGGAGGCAGAATCAGGAGATAGGTTGGAGAAAGTTTGAGCAGAGGGAAGAGAAGATAGGGATGGAAGAGGAGAGAGTAGCGGGGGAGAGAGAGCGAAGATTGGGACGGCGCGATACCATCCGAGTAGGGGCAGTGTGGGAAGTGTTGGATGAGAGCGAGAGGGAAAAGGATACAAGGTAGTGGTCGGAGACTTGGAGGGGAGTTGCAATGAGGTTAGTGGAAGAACAGCATCTAGTAAAGATGAGGTCAAGCGTATTGCCTGCCTTGTGAGTAGGGGGGAGGGGTGAGAGGGTGAGGTCAAAAGAGGAGAGGAGGGAAAGAAGGAGGCAGAGAGGAATGAGTCAAAGGTAGACGTGGGGAGGTTAAAGTCGCCCAGAACTGTGAGAGGTGAGCCGTCCTCAGGAAAGGAGCTTATCAAGGCATCAAGCTCATTGATGAATCCTCCGAGGGAACCTGGAGGGCGATAAATGATAAGGATGTTAAGCTTGAAAGGGCTGGTAACTGTGACAGCATGGAATTCAAAGGAGGCAATAGACAGATGGGTAAGGGGAGAAAGAGAGAAAGACCACTTGGGAGAGATGAGGATCCCGTGCCACCACCCCGCTGACCAGAAGCCTCGGGGTGTGCGAGAACACGTAAGACGAGGAGAGAGCAGTAGGAGTAGCAGTGTTATCTGTGGTGATCCATGTTTCCGTCAGTGCCAAGAAGTCAAGGACTGGAGGGAGGCATAGGCTGAGATGAACTCTGCCTTGTTGGCCGCAGATTGGCAGTTCCAGAGGCTACCAGAGACCTGGAACTCCACGTGGGTCGTACGCGCTGGGACCACCAGGTTAGGTGGTCGCGGCCACGCGGTGTGGAGCGTTTGTATGGTCTGTGCAGAGAGGAGAGAACAGGGATAGACAGACACATAGTTGACAGGCTACAGAAAAGGCTACGCTAATGCAAGGAAATTGAATGACAAGCGGACTACACGTCTCGAATGTTCAGAAAGTTAAGCTTACGTAGCAAGAATCTTATTGACTAAAATGATTAAAATGATACAGTACTGCTAAAGTAGGCTAGCTGGCAGTAGCTGCGTTGTTGACACTACACTAATCAAGTCGTTCCGTTGAGTGTAATAATTCTACAGTGCTGCTATTCGGGGGGCTAGCTGGCTAGCTAGCAGTGTTGTTTACGTTACGTTGAGTTAAAAGAACGACAATAGCTGGCTAGCTAACCTAGGGAATCGGTCTAGACTACACAATTATCTTTGAAACAAAGACGGCTATGCAGCTAGCCACGATCAAACAAATCAAACCGCTGCACTGCAATGAAACGAAAATGTGAAACCACCTGACCGGGTTGTTGAATTCAAAACAGCAGACGTTGGCTAGCTGTTAGCAGTTAGCTGTTGGCTAGCTAGCAGAGTCTCCTACGTTAAGGACGACAAATAGCTGGCTAGCGAACCTCAGTGAATTAAGATAATCACTCCAAGGCTACACACACTAAACTACACAATTATCTTGGAAACAAAGACAGCTATGTAGCTAGTTAACACTGAACTAATCAAGTCGTACAGTTGAGTGAATAGCACTACAGTGATGCTAATCTGTGTGCGTTAGCTAGCTCCTGGGCGAATAGCAGTGAAGGCTACGTTAGGGCGACGAAATACGATAATTATGCAATTATCTCTGATACAAGGACGGCTATGTAGCTAGCTAAGAAGAATTGCTAAGATTAGACAAATCAACCGTTGTACTATAATGAAATGTAGTGAAAAAGTTATAAAAAGTTATACAACCTGCAGAGCGAAGTGCGAATGCGACCGCTCGCTCCAACCGGAGCGAGCTGTCCACAACTGTCCACAATGTTCATTTCATCTTAAATAGACAGCACAGCAAAAAATTGGACATCCAGAGTACATCAAACATGATTTCGAGCTTGTTAATGGAAAAAACTTTTTTCTGTATTTCAATGTTGCAACTTTGCTGAAAACTGTCCACAATGTTCATTTTATCTTAAATGGACAGCACAGCAAAAAATTGGACATCCAGAGTGCATCAACATGATTTCGAGCTTGTTTATGGAAAAAAGTTATTTCTGTATTTCAATGTTGCAACTTGCTGAAAACTGTCCACAATGTTCATTTCATCTTAAATAGACAGCACAGCAAAAAATTGGACATCCAGAGTGCATCAAACATGATTTCGAGCTTGTTTATGGAAAAACGTTTTTTCTGTATTTCAATGATGCAACTTGCTGAAAACTGTCCACAATGTTCATTTCATCTTAAATAGACAGCACAGCAAAAAAGTGGACATCCAGAGTGCATCAAACATGATTTAGAGCTTGTTTATGGAAAAAAAGTTTTTTCTGTATTTCAATGTTGCAACTTGCTGAAAACTGTCCACAATGTTCATTTCATCTTAAGTAGACAGCACAGCAAAAAAATGGACATCCAGAGTGCATCAAACATGATTTAGAGATTTAGAGCTTGTTTATGGAAAAAGTT
>NW_026280339.1:0-4471 GCF_023373465.1 Oncorhynchus keta | reverse complement strand
ACAGGGATGTAATCAACATGACACATGGCGACATATGGACAGACCGTGAATGTATTAATATCTGGAAAATATATATATATATTTTCAATACATATACAGTGCTAGTCAAAAGTTTGGACACACCTACTCATTCAAGGGGTTTCTTGATTTTCACTATTTTCTACATTTATAGAATCATAGTGAAGAAACGAAAAACTATTCAATAACACATATGGAAACATGTAGCGACCAATTTTTTGCAATGCAGGTGTAGAAGTAGGACATTTTCCTGATTGACTGACCCAAAGGTCTGTCGTTTCTCTTTGCTTATTTGAGCTGTTCTTGCCATAATATGGACTTGGTCTTTTACCAAATAGGGCCATCTTCTGTATACCACCCCTACCTTGTCACAACACAACTGATTGACTCAAACGCATTAAGAAGGAAAGAAATTCCACAAATTAACTTTTAAACAAGGAACACCTGTTAATTGAAATGCATTGCAGGTGACTACCTCTTGAAGAGTGTCCGTGAGTGAGTGAGTGAGTGAGTGTCCGTGAGTGAGTGAGTGAGTGTCCGTGAGTGAGGGAGTGAGTGTCCGTGAGTGAGTGAGTGAGTGAGTGTCCGTGAGTGAGTGAGTGAGTGAGTATCCGTGAGTGAGTGAGTGAGTGAGTATCCGTGAGTGAGTGAGTGAGTGAGTGAGTGAGTGAGTGAGTGAGTGAGTGTCCGTGAGTGAGTGAGTGAGTGAGTGAGTGAGTGAGTGAGTGAGTGAGTGAGTGTCCGTGGAGTGAGTGAGTGAGTGAGTGAGTGGAGGAGTGAGTGAGTGAGTGAGTGAGTGAGTGAGTGAGTGTCCGGAGGAGTGAGTGAGTGAGTGAGTGAGGAGGGAGTGAGGAGGTGAGGAGTGAGTGAGGAGGAGTGTCCGTGAGTGAGGAGTGAGTGAGTGAGGAGTGAGTGAGTGAGTGAGTGAGTGAGTGCATAAGACGCCTCGGCCTGTTTTACATTAACGCATTTCAACCTGTGGTGTTCAGAAGGGAGCTGTGTGTGGATATCATTAGATAGAGCAGACTACCACTGCTTCCACCATCTCCTAATATGAACCTCCAGGCTAGACACACTCACACACACACACACACACACACACACACACACACACACACACACACAGTCTCGGTGGGGGACTGGCCCTCGGTCTCGGTGGGGGACTGGCCCTCGGTGGGGGACTGGCCCTCGGTGGGGGACTGGCCCTCGGTCTCGGTGGGGACTGGCCCTCGGTGGGGGGACTGGCCCTCGGTCTCCGGTGGGGACTGGCCCGGTGGGGGACTGGGCCCTCGGTCTCGGTGGGGGGACTGGCCCTCGGTGGGGGACTGGCCCTCGGGTTGGGGACTGGCCCTCGGTGGGGGGACTGGCCCCTCGGTTGGGGCCCGGGCCCTCGGTTGGGGACTGGCCCTCGGTGGGGACTGGCCCTCGGTGGGGGACTGGCCCTCGGTGGGGGACTGGCCCTCGGTGGGGGACTGGCCCTCGGTTGGGGACTGGCCCTCGGTTGGGGACTGGCCCTCGGTTGGGGACTGGCCCTCGGTTGGGGACTGGCCCTCGGTGGGGGACTGGCCCTCGGTTGGGGACTGGCCCTCGGTTGGGGACTGGCCCTCGGTGGGGGACTGGCCCTCGGTGGGGGACTGGCCCTCGGTTAGGGACTGGCCCTCGGTTGGGGACTGGCCCTCGGTGGGGGACTGGCCCTCGGTGGGGGACTGGCCCTCCCGGTGGGGGGACTGGCCCTCGGGTGGGGACTGGCCCTCGGTTGGGGACTGGCCTCGGTGGGAACTGGCCCTCGGTTGGGGACTGGCCCTCGGTGGGGACTGGCCCTCGGTGGGGGACTGGCCCTCGGTGGGGACTGGCCTCGGTTGGGGACTGGCCCTCGGTGGGGGACTGGCCCTCGGTTGGGGACTGGCCCTCGGTTGACTGGCCCTCGGTGGGGGGACTGGCCCTCGGTGGGGGACTGGCCCTCGGTGGGGACTGGCCTCGGTGGGGGACTGGCCCTCGGTGGGGGGACTGGCCCTCGGTGGGACTGGCACTTGAAAACGGAGCAACTAGTGGTATGGAGAGATAAGTAACCCTAAGGAATGGGACATCAATCAAATGTATTTATAAAGCCCTTCATACATCAGCAAATGTCACTAAGTGCTGTACAGAAACCCAGTCTAAAACCCCCACACAGAAACCCAGCCTAAAACCCCACACAGAAACCCAGTCTAATACCCCACACAGAAACCCAGTCTAAAACCCCACACAGAAACCCAGTCTAAAACCCCACACAGAAACCCAGCCTAAAACCCCACAGAAACCCAGCCTAAAACCCCACACAGAAACCCAGTCTGAAACCCCACACAGAAACCCAGCCTAAAAACCCCACACAGAAACCCAGTCTGAAACCCCACACAGAAACCCAGCCTAAAACCCCACACAGAAACCCAGTCTGAAACCCCACACAGAAACCCAACCTAAAACCCCACACAGAAACCCAGCCTAAACCCCACACAGAAACCCAGTCTGAAACCCCACACAGAAACCCAACCTAAAACCCCACACAGAAACCCAACCTAAAAACCCCACACAGAAACCCAGTCTGAAACCCCACACAGAAACCCAGCCTAAAACCCACACAGAAACCCAGCCTGAAACCCCACACAGAAACCCAGCCTAAAACCCCACACAGAAACCCAGCCTGAAACCCCACACAGAAACCCAGTCTAAAACCCCACACAGAAACCCAGCCTAAAACCCCACACAGAAACCCAGTCTAAAACCCCACACAGAAACCCAGTCTAAACCCCACACAGAAACCCAGTCTAAAACCCCACACAGCAACCCAGTCTAAAACCCCACACAGAAACCCAGTCTAAAACCCCACACAGAAACCCAGCCTAAAACCCACACAGAAACCCAGTCTAAAACCCCACAGAAACCCAGTCTAAAACCCACACAGAAACCCAGCCTAAAACCCCACACAGAAACCCAGTCTAAAACTCCACACAGAAACCCAGCCTAAAACCCCACACAGAAACCCAGCCTAAAACCCTACACAGCAACCCAGCCTAAAACCCCACACAGAAACCCAGCCTAAAACCCCCACACAGAAACCCAGCCTAAAACCCCACACAGAAACCCAGCCTAAAAACCCCACACAGAAACCCAGCCTAAAACCCCACACAGAAACCCAGTCTAAAAACCCACACAGCAACCCAGTCTAAAACCCCACACAGCAAGCAATGCAGGTGTAGAAGCAGGACATTTTCCTGATTATTTACCCAAAGGTCTCAAAGGTCTGTCATTTCTCTTGCTTATTTGAGCTGTTCTTGCCATAATATGGACTTGGTCTTTACCAAATAGGGCCATCTTCTGTATACCACCCTACCTTGTCACAACACAACTGATTGGCTCAAACATTAAAAGAAGGAAACTAATTTTCACAAATTAATTTTTATTAAGGCACACCTGTTAATTGAAATGATTCCAGGTGACTACCTCATAAAGCTGGTTGAGAGAATGCCAAGACTGTGCAAAGCTGTCATCAAGGCAAGGATATACTTTGAAGTATCTCAAATATAAATTAGATTTAGACTTTTTTAACACTTTTCTGGTTACTACATGATTCCATATGTGTTATTTCACAGTGTTGATGTCTCAGTATTATTCTACAATGTAGACAATAGTAACAATAAAGAATGAGTAGATGTGTCCAAACTTTTTACAGGTACTGTATATCTAGCTTCAGACCCTGTTTGTATTAGCTCAGACAACAACAACAACAGTATGCAATAAACACACAGTTGTGACCAAAACGCCACAGCAACAAAATATCCTGGAAAAGCCATTAGTGTTTGTTGTATAGGAAATGTGTGCATCAGAGAGAGAGTGAGTGAGTGGTGGTGAGTGAGTGAGTGAGTGGTGGTGAGTGGTGGTGGTGGTGGTGAGTGAGTGAGTGAGTGAGTGAGTGAGTGAGTGGAGTGAGTGAGTGAGTGTGAGAGAGAGAGAGAGTCAGTGAGTGAGTGAGTGAGTGGAGAGAGTCAGTGAGTGAGTGAGAGAGAGTCCAGTGAGTGAGTGAGAGAGTCAGTGGTAGGAGTGAGTGAGTGAGAGAGTCAGTGAGTGAGTGAGTGAAGGGAGTCAGTGAGTGAGTGAGAGAGTCGAGTGAGTGAGTGAGTGAGAGAGTCAGTGAGTGAGTGAGTGAGAGAGTCAGTGAGTGAGTGAGTGAGAGAGTCAGTGAGTGAGTGAGTGAGAGAGTGTCAGTGAGTGAGTGAGTGAGAGAGTCAGTGAGTGAGTGAGTGAGAGTGTCAGTGAGTGAGTGAGTGAGAGTGTCAGTGGTGGTGAGTGAGTGGTGGTAAGTGACCTAGACCCACACCCAGAAACCCAGCCTAAAACCCCACACAGAAACCCAGCCTAAAACCCCACACCCAGAAACCCAGCCTAAAACCCCACACAGAAACCCAGCCTAAAACCC
>NW_026280338.1:0-14266 GCF_023373465.1 Oncorhynchus keta | reverse complement strand
GTGTTATACTACACCTAACCCTGTTGATGCAGGTATGCTACCCTGGCCTGTTGATGCCGTGTTATACTACACCTAGCCTGTTGTTCTCGGGTTATATGCCACCTAGCCCCTGTTGATGCCGTGTTATACTACACCTAACCCTGATGATGGTGTTGCCATTTTCACACCTAACCCTGTTGATGCAGTGTTATACTACACCTAACCTGTTGATGCCGTGTTATACTACACCTAACCCTGATGACCGTGTTATACTGCACCTAGCCCTGTTGATGCACTGTGTTATACTACACCTAACCTGATGCCGTGTTATGCTACACTAACCCTGTTGATGCCGTGTTATACTACACCTAACCCTGTTGATGCTGTGTTATAATACACCTAGCCTGTTGATGCAGTGTTTATACTACACCTAACCCTGTTGATGCAGTGTTTATAATGCACCTAACCCTGATGCCGTGTTATACTATACCCTGTTGATGCCGTGTATACTACACCTAACCCTGTTGATACCGTGTTATAATACACCTAACCCTGTTGATGCCGTGTTATACTACACCTAACCCTGTTGATGCCGTGTTATACTACACTAACCCTGTTGATGCCGTGTTATAATACACCTAACCCTGTTGATACCGTGTTATTACACCTAACCCTGTTGATGCCGTGTTATACTACACACTAACCCTGTTGATACCGTGTTATACTACACCTAACCCTGATGCCGTGTTATACTACACCTAACCCTGATGCCGTGTTATGCCGTGTTATACTACACCTAACCCTGTTGATGCCGGGTTATAATACACCTAACCCTGATGCCGTGTTATACTACACCTAACCCTGTTGATGCCGTGTTATACTACACCTAACCCTGTTGATGCCCTGTTGATGCCCTGTTGATGCCGTGTTATACTACACCTAACCCTGTTGATGCCGTGTTATACTACACCTAGCCCTGTTGATGCCGTGTTATAATACACCTAACCCTGTTGATGCCGTGTTATACTACACCTAGCCCTGTTGATGCTGTGTTTATAATGCACCTAACCCTGTTACTGATGCCGTGTTTATACTACACCTAACCCTGTTGATGCCGTGTTATAAACCCTGCACCCTAACCCTGTTGATGCCTGTTATGCTGCACCTAGCCCTGTTGATGCAGTGTTATACTACACCTAACCCTGTTGATGCAAGTGTTATACTACACCTAACCCTGTTGATGCCGTGTTATGTACACCTAACCCTGATGCCGTGTTATAATGCACCCTAGCCCTGTTGATGCCGTGTTATACTACACCTAACCCTGTTGATGCCGTGTTATACTACACCTAACCCTGTTGATGCCGTGTTATACTACACCTAACCCTGATGCCGTGTTATACTACACCTAACCCTGTTGATGCCGTGTTATAATACACCTAACCCTGATGCCGTGTTATACTACACCTAACCCTGTTGATGCCGTGTTATACTACACCTAACCCTGTTGATGCCGTGTTATAATGCACCTAACCCTGTTGATGCCGTGTTATACTACACCTAGCCCTGTTGATGCCGTGTTATGTTACACCTAACCTGTTGATGCCGTGTTATACTACACCTAACCCTGTTGATGCCGTGTTATACTACACCTAACCCTGTTGATGCCGTGTTATACTACACTTGTTGATACCGTGTTATACTACCTAACCCTGTTGATGCAGTGTTATACTGCACCTAGCCTGATGCCGTGTTTATGCTACTAACCTGATGCCGTGTTATACTACACCTAACCCTGTTGATGCTGTGTTATAATGCACCTAACCCTGATGCCGTGTTATACTACACCTAGCCCTGTTGATGTGTTATAATGCACCTAACCCTGTTGATGCCGTGTTCATACTGCACCTAGCCCTGTTGATACCGTGTTATAATGCACCTAACCCTGTTGATGCCGTGTTATACTACACCTAACCCTGATGCCGTGTTATGCTACACCCTGTTTGATGCCGGTTATGCCACTGTTGATGCCGTGTTATACTACACCTAACCCTGTTGATGCCGTGTTATACTACACTAACCCTGTTGATGCCGTGTTATACTACACCTAACCCTGTTGATGCCGTGTTATAATACACCTAACCCTGTTGATGCCGTGTTATGTCTACACCTAACCCGGTGATGCCGTGTTATACTGCACCTAACCCTGATGATGCCGTGTTATACTGCACTGACCCTGTTGATGCCAGGTTATGCACACCTAACCCTGTTGATGCAGTGTTATACTACACCTAACCCTGTTGATGCCGTGTTATACTACACCTAACCCTGTTGATGGTGTTATACTACACCTAACCCTGATGCCGTGTTATACTACACCTAACCCTGTTGATACCGTGTTATACTACACTAACCCTGATGCCGTGTTATACTACACCCTGACCCTGTTGATGCCGTGTTATAATACACCTAACCCTGTTGATGCCGGTTATACTACACTAACCCTGTTGATGCCGGTTATAATACACCTAACCCTGTTGATGCCGTGTTATACTACACCAACCCTGTTGATGCAGTGTTATACTACACCGCCTGATGCAGTGTTATACTACACCTAGCCCTGTTGATGCAGTGTTATAATGCACCCTAACCCTGTTGATGCAGTGTTATGTGCACCCTAGCCCTGTTAGTCGTGTTATACTACACCTGACCCTGTTGATGCCGTGTTATACTACACCCTAGCCCTGTTGATGCCGTGTTATACTACACCTAACCTGTTGATGCCGTGTTTATGCTACACCTAGCCTGTTGATGCCGTGTTATAATACACCTAACCCTGTTGATGCCGTGTTATACTACACCTAACCCTGTTGATGCAGGTTATACTTACACCTAACCCTGTTGATCCGTGTTATACTACACCTAACCCTGTTGTTTATACACCTAACCCTGTTGATGCCGTGTTATACTACACCTAACCCTGTTGATGCCGTGTTATAATACACCTAACCCTGTTGATGCCGTGTTATACTACACCTAACCCTGTTGATGCCGTGTTATACTACACTAGCCCTGTTGATGCCGGGTTTATGCCACCTAACCCTGTTGATACCGTGTTATATTACACCTAACCCTGTTGATGCTGTGTTATACTACACTAACCCTGTTGATGCCGTGTTATACTACACCTAACCCTGTTGATGCCGTGTTATACTACACCTAACCCTGTTGATACCGGGTTTATACTACACCTAACCCTGTTGATGCCGTGTTATAATACACCTAACCCTGTTGATACCGATGTTATAACTGCACCTAACCCTGTTGATGCCGTGTAATACTACACCTAGCCCTATTTGATACCGTGTTATACTACACTAACCCTGATACCGTGTTATAATGTCACCTAACCCCTGTTGTTCGTGTTATAATACACTAACCCTGTTGATACCGGGTTATACTACACCTAACCCTGTTGATACCGTGTTATACTACACCTAACCCTGATACCGTGTTATAATACACCTAACCCTGCTGTTGATACGGGTTATACACCTAACCCTGTTGATGCGGTTATGCTACACCAACCCTGATGCCGTGTTTATGCTCACCTGGCCCTGTTGATACCGTGTTATACTACACCTAACCCTGTTGATACCGTGTTATACTACACCTAACCCTGTTGATACCGTGTTATAATACACCTAACCCTGTTGATACCGTGTTATACTACACCTAACCCTGTTGATACCGTGTTATACTACACCTAACCCTGTTGATACCGTGTTATACTACACCTAACCCTGTTGATACCGTGTTATACTACACCTAACCCTGTTGATACCGTGTTATACTACACCTAACCCTGTTGATACCGTGTTATACTACACCTAACCCTGTTGATACCGGGTTATACTACACCTAACCCTGTTGATACCGGGTTATACTACACCTAACCCTGTTGATACCGTGTTATACTACACCTAACCCTGTTGATACCGTGTTATACTACACCTAACCCTGTTGATACCGTGTTATAATACACCTAACCCTGTTGATACCGTGTTATACTACACCTAACCCTGTTGATACCGTGTTATACTACACCTAACCCTGTTGATACCGTGTTATACTACACCTAACCCTGTTGATACCGTGTTATACTACACCTAACCCTGATACCGTGTTATAATACACCTAACCCTGTTGATACCGTGTTATAATACACCTAACCCTGTTGATACCGTGTTTATACACCTAACCCTGTTGATACCGTGTTATACTACACCTAACCCTGTTGATGCCGGGTTATAATACACCTAAGAGAGAGAGGGTATCACACACAGTCAGTTTGTATATATGTGTGTGTGTGTGTGTGTGTAGTGTGTGTTTGTGTGTGTGTGTGAGTGTCGTGTGTGAGTGTGTGTGTGTGTAGTGTGTAGAAACCACCAGCTGTGTTCTGCAGGGACTGTAGGTTTTCCTAAGCTCAATTACTACATGGGGGTTCCCACAGGAGCCTCTTCTGAGTCTCCCTCTGGGTTCTTCCCAGGGATCCTCGGGATAAATGTGTCCGGCCGCCTTGATTCGGTCTCATGTAGCAACAAACTGCAGCGGTGCATTTGGGAAACCATAGGAAAGTTATTCTGCTTTGAAAGTTGATAAATGCAACCTCCTTTTGAGACAATGGCCTTTGAATGTTTCGGTGCACCTGCTGGAGGCCCTTCTTTGTCTCCACCCCCATTCAGCATCGTTCACACCCTCTTAAGACTTAGCCCCGCCCATCTCTTTATGGGTTGATCCAGGGGTTCTGTCCTGACAACAGCAGTCAAGCACCCAAGCTAACAGTTGTCAGGTGACATTCACAGTGTTGAATAGGGACTGTCTATACCACAGTGTTGAATAGGGACTGTCTATACCACAGTGTTGAATAGGGACTGTCTATAGCACAGTGTTGAATAGGGACTGTCCTTACCACAGTGTTGAACAGGGACTGTCTATACCACAGTGTTGAATAGGGACTGTCTATACCACAGTGTTGAATAGGGACTGTCTATACCACAGTGTTGAATAGGGACTGTCCATACCACAGTGTTGAATAGGGACTGTCTATACCACAGTGTTGAATAGGGACTGTCTATACCACAGTGTTGAATAGGGACTGTCTATACCACAGTGTTGAATAGGGACTGTCTATACCACAGTGTTGAATAGGGACTGTCTATACCACAGTGTTGAATAGGGACTGTCTATACCACAGTGTTGAATAGGGACTGTCCTTACCACAGTGTTGAATAGGGACTGTCTATACCACAGTGTTGAATAGGGACTGTCTATACCACAGTGTTGAATAGGGACTGTCTATACCACAGTGTTGAATAGGGACTGTCTATACCACAGTGTTGAATAGGGACTGTCTATACCACAGTGTTGAATAGGGACTGTCTATACCACAGTGTTGAATAGGGACTGTCTATACCACAGTGTTGAATAGGGACTGTCCTTACCACAGTGTTGAATAGGGACTGTCTATACCACAGTGTTGAATAGGGACTGTCTATACCACAGTGTTGAATAGGGACTGTCTATACCACAGTGTTGAATAGGGACTGTCTATACCACAGTGTTGAATAGGGACTGTCTATACCACAGTGTTGAATAGGGACTGTCTATACCACAGTGTTGAATAGGGACTGTCTATACCACAGTGTTGAATAGGGACTGTCCTATACCACAGTGTTGAATAGGGACTGTCTATACCACAGTGTTGAATAGGGACTGTCCTATACCACAGTGTTGAATAGGGACTGTCTATACCACAGTGTTGAATAGGGACTGTCTATACCACAGTGTTGAATAGGGACTGTCTATACCACAGTGTTGAATAGGGACTGTCTATACCACAGTGTTGAATAGGGACTGTCCTATACCACAGTGTTGAATAGGGACTGTCTATACCACAGTGTTGAATAGGGACTGTCCTATACCACAGTGTTGAATAGGGACTGTCTATACCACAGTGTTGAATAGGGACTGTCCTATACCACAGTGTTGAATAGGGACTGTCTATACCACAGTGTTGAATAGGGACTGTCTATACCACAGTGTTGAATAGGGACTGTCTATACCACAGTGTTGAATAGGGACTGTCCTTACCACAGTGTTGAATAGGGACTGCCTATACCACAGTGTTGAATAGGGACTGTCCTATACCACAGTGTTGAATAGGGACTGTCTATACCACAGTGTTGAATAGGGACTGTCCTATACCACAGTGTTGAATAGGGACTGTCCTTACCACAGTGTTGAATAGGGACTGTCTATACCACAGTGTTGAATAGGGACTGTCCTATACCACAGTGTTGAATAGGGACTGTCTATACCACAGTGTTGAATAGGGACTGTCTATACCACAGTGTTGAATAGGGACTGTCTATACCACAGTGTTGAATAGGGACTGTCCTATACCACAGTGTTGAATAGGGACTGTCCTTACCACAGTGTTGAATAGGGACTGTCTATACCACAGTGTTGAATAGGGACTGTCTATACCACAGTGTTGAATAGGGACTGTCCTATACCACAGTGTTGAATAGGGACTGTCTATACCACAGTGTTGAATAGGGACTGTCCTATACCACAGTGTTGAATAGGGACTGTCTATACCACAGTGTTGAATAGGGACTGTCTATACCACAGTGTTGAATAGGGACTGTCTATACCACAGTGTTGAATAGGGACTGTCCTATACCACAGTGTTGAATAGGGACTGTCCTATACCACAGTGTTGAATAGGGACTGTCTATACCACAGTGTTGAATAGGGACTGTCCTTACCACAGTGTTGAATAGGGACTGTCCTATACCACAGTGTTGAATAGGGACTGTCCTATACCACAGTGTTGAATAGGGACTGTCCTTACCACAGTGTTGAATAGGGACTGTCTATACCACAGTGTTGAATAGGGACTGTCTATACCACAGTGTTGAATAGGGACTGTCCTATACCACAGTGTTGAATAGGGACTGTCTATACCACAGTGTTGAATAGGGACTGTCTATACCACAGTGTTGAATAGGGACTGTCCTATACCACAGTGTTGAATAGGGACTGTCTATACCACAGTGTTGAATAGGGACTGTCCTATACCACAGTGTTGAATAGGGACTGTCCTTACCACAGTGTTGAATAGGGACTGTCTATACCACAGTGTTGAATAGGGTTAATATACCACAGTGTTGAATAGGGACTGTCTATACCACAGTGTTGAATGAGGACTGTCTATACCACGGTGTTGAATAAGGGACTGTCCTTGCACACGGTGTTGAATAGGGACTGTCTATACCACAGTGTTGAATAGGGACTGTCTATAGCACAGTGTTGAATAGGGACTGTCTATACCACAGTGTTGAATAGGGACTGTCCCTTACCACAGTGTTGAATAGGGACTGTCTATACCACAGTGTTGAATAGGGACTGTCTATACCACAGTGTTGAATAGGGACTGTCTATACCACAGTGTTGAATAGGGACTGTCTATACCACAGTGTTGAATAGGGACTGTCTTACCACAGTGTTGAATAGGGACTGTCTATACCACAGTGTTGAATAGGGACTGTCTGTTGAATAGGACTGTCACAGTGTTGAATAGGGACTGTCTATACCACAGTGTTGAATAGGGACTGTCCTATACCACAGTGTTGAATAGGGACTGTCCTTACCACAGTGTTGAATAGGGACTGTCCTTACCACAGTGTTGAATAGGGACTGTCTATACCACAGTGTTGAATGTCCTTAGGGACTGTCTATACCACAGTGTTGAATAGGGACTGTCTATACCACAGTGTTGAATAGGGACTGTCTATACCACAGTGTTGAATAGGGACTGTCCTATACCACAGTGTTGAATAGGGACTGTCCTTACACAGTGTTGAATAGGGACTGTCTATGTTGACCACAGTGTTGAATAGGGACTGTCTGTTGATACCACAGTGTTGAATAGGGACTGTCTATACCACAGTGTTGAATAGGGACTGTCTATACCACAGTGTTGAATAGGGACTGTCCTTACCACAGTGTTGAATAGGGACTGTCTATACTGTCCTTACCAGTGTTGAATAGGGACTGTCTATACCACAGTGTTGAATAGGGGACTGTCTATCTATACCACAGTGTTGAATAGGGACTGTCTATACCACAGTGTTGAATAGGGACTGTCTATACCACAGTGTTGAATAGGGACTGTCTATACCACAGTGTTGAATAGGGACTGTCTATACCACAGTGTTGAATAGGGACTGTCTATACCACAGTGTTGAATAGGGACTGTCCACAGTGTTGAGGGACTGTCCCTTACCACAGTGTTGAATAGGGGACTGTCTATACCACAGTGTTGAATAGGGACTGTCCATACCACAGTGTTGAATAGGGACTGTCTATACCACAGTGTTGAATAGGGACTGTCTATTCCACAGTGTTGAATAGGAACTGTCTATACCACAGTGTTGAATAGGACTGTCTATACCACAGTGTTGAATAGGGACTGTCTATACCACAGTGTTGAATAAGGGACTGTCTATACCACAGTGTTGAACAGGGACTGTCCATACCACAGTGTTGAATAGGGACTGTCTATACCACAGTGTTGAATAGGGACTGTCCTTATTACAGTGTTGAATAGGGACTGTCTATACCACAGTGTTGAATAGGGACTGTCTATACCACAGTGTTGAATAGGGACTGTCTATAGCACAGTGTTGAATAGGGACTGTCTATAGCACAGTGTTGAATAGGGACTGTCTATACCACAGTGTTGAATAGGGACTGTCTATAGCACAGTGTTGAATAGGGACTGTCTATAGCACAGTGTTGAATAGGGACTGTCCATACCACAGTGTTGAATAGGGACTGTCTATACCACAGTGTTGAATAGGGACTGTCTATACCACAGTGTTGAATAGGGACTGTCTATACCACAGTGTTGAATAGGGACTGTCCTTACCACAGTGTTGCTTTGTCAGACCTGCCCTGTGGTTTGTGTTTCTGTGATACTGTATGTTGCTCGTGGTTTACTGTTGATCGAATGGAACGTGCTGATATTTATTTTGTCTGTTAAATGTCTGTTTATTATTTCTATTCTGTTCAAGTCCATGTTTTTATTATCAACACCAGTGGTATAACATGAGGTAAGACACATAGACAGCCAGGGGCTCATGTCAGTGAGTCAGTCAGTCAGCAGTCAGTCAGTCAGTGAGTCAGTCAGTCTGTCAGTGAGTCAGTCAGTCTGTCAGTGGTCAGTCAGTCCAGTGAGTGAGTCAGTGAGTCCAGTCAGTCTGTCAGTGAGTCAGTCAGTCTGTCAGTGAGTCAGTCAGTGAGTGAGTCAGTGAGTCAGTCAGTCTGTCAGTGAGCCAGTCAGTCTGTCAGTGAGTCAGTCAGTCAGTGAGTGAGTCAGTGAGTCAGTCAGTCTGTCAGTCAGTCAGTCCGGTCTGTCAGTGAGTCAGTCAGTGAGTGAGTCAGTCAGTCAGTCAGTCTGTCAGTGAGTCAGTCAGTGAGTGAGTCAGTGAGTCAGTCTGTCAGTGAGTCAGTCAGTGAGCCTGAACTTTCAGCCTGTTCTGGTGGGATGGAGTGTAGACAAATTAACAAAGAGAGTTCCAAACCTCTCTGATAATAACAGAGATATTTTTAGTTGTCCTCTCCCCACTCAGACCTCTCCCCACTCAGACCTCTCCCCCACTCAGACCTCTCTGACAATAACAGAGAGGTTTTTAGTTGTCCTCTCCCCCACTCAGACCTCTCCCCACTCAGACCTCTCCCCACTCAGACCTCTCCCCACTCAGACCTCTCCCCCTCAGACCTCTCCCCCTCAGACCTCTCCCCCCTCAGACCTCTCCCCCTCAGACCTCTCCCCACTCAGACCTCTCCCCCTCAGACCTCTCCCCCCCCTCAGACCTCTCCCCCTCAGTCCTCTCCCCACTCAGACCTCTCCCCATTCAGACCTCTCCCCCACTCAGACCTCTCCCCACTCAGTCCTCTCCCCCACTCGACCTCTCCCCACTCTGACCTCTCCCCCTCAGACCTCTCCCCCTCAGACCTCTCCCCACTCAGACCTCTCCCCATTCAGACCTCTCCCCACTCAGACCTCTCCCCACTCAGACCTCTCCCCACTCAGTCCCTCTCCCCACTCAGTCCTCTCCCCACTCAGTCCTCTCCCCACTCCAGACCTCTCCCCACTCAGACCTCTCCCCCACTCAGACCTCTCCCCCACATCAGACCTCTCCCCAGTCAGTCCCCTCCCACTCCAGTCTCTCCCCCTCCAGACCTCTCCCCACTCAGACCTCTCCCCACTCCAGACCTCTCCCCCACTCAGACCTCTCCCCACTCAGTCTCTCCCCACTCAGACCTCTCCCCACTCCAGACCTCTCCCCACTCAGTCCTCTCCCCACTCAGTCCTCTCCCCACTCCAGTCCTCTCCACTCAGTCCTCTCCCCACACTCCAGACCTCTCCCACTCAGACCTCTCCCCATTCAGTCCTCTCCCCACAGACCTCTCCCCACTCAGACCTCTCCCCCCACTCAGTCCTCTCCCCACTCAGTCCTCTCCCCCCTCAGACCTCTCCACTCAGTCCTCTCCCCCCACTCAGTCCTCTCCCCCTCCAGGCCTCTCCCCCACTCAGTCCCTCTCCCCACTCAGTCCTCTCCCCCACTCAGTCCTCTCCCCCTCAGACCTCTCCCCCCACTCAGACCTCTCCCCCACTCAGACCTCTCCCCACTCAGTCCTCTCCCCACTCAGTCCTCTCCCCCTCAGACCTCTCCCCACTCAGTCCTCTCTCCCACTCAGTCCTCTCCCCCCCCTCAGACCTCTCCCCCCACTCAGACCTCTCCCCAGTCAGTCCTCTCCCCCACTCAGTTCCTCTCCCCACTCAGACCTCTCCCACTCAGACCTCTCCCACTCAGGCCTCTCCCCACTCAGACCTCTCCCCACTCAGTCCTCTCCCCACTCAGACCTCTCCCCACTCAGACCTCTCCCACTCAGTCCTCTCCCCACTCAGTCCTCTCCCACTCCACTCAGTCCTCTCCCCACTCAGACCTCTCCCCATTCAGACCTCTCCCCATTCAGACCTCTCCCCACTCAGTCCCCTCTCCCCACTCCCAGTCCCTCTCCCCACTCAGACTTCTCCCCCACTCAGTCCTCTCCCCCACTCAGTCCTCTCCCCACTCAGACCTCTCCCCACTCAGACCTCTCCCACTCAGTCCTCTCCCCCACTCAGACCTCTCCCCACTCAGTCCTCTCCCAGACCGACCTGGTCTCATAGATTCCCGAAGGAAGGACATTTCTAATTGGTCGAATGTCGATGTTCTTTTTTCTGACACATTAATTCTCCTGGTTACACGGTTAATTCTCTCTCTGTTTCCATTAAGTCTTGTCAAGTGCTCTTCCTGTTTGCTAGAAGATTCTGAACTGCCGTGGCTCCAGTGGTCTTTATTTTCAATGAAAAACAATCCAGTAAAGGTACTTCATCGTCACCCCAGAAAGGATTATATTAGATGAAAACAGCTTCGTTGAACATTTTTGAACAAATTAGTTATAAATAGTTTGTACACTTTCTCACCCTTATAATCTCATTTGCATTGGAAAATGACGTGTTCTGCCTGTTAAACATGTCAAATATGTAGGGAGACTGTTGTGAACGAGTTTACCACTGTGTCTGGTTACCACTGGTTACCACTATGTCTGGTTACCACTGGTTACCACTATGTCTGGTTACCACTGGTTACCACTATGTCTGGTTACCACTGGTTACCACTGTGTCTGGTTACCACTGGTTACCACTATGTCTGTTTACCACTGGTTACCACTACTGTCTGGTTACCACTGGTTACCACTATGTCTGGTTACCACTGGTTACCACTGTGTCTGGTTACCACTGGTTACCACTATTGCCTGTCTTACCACTGGTTACCACTATGTCTGGTTACCACTGTACAGAAACCCAGTACCAAACAGCATGCAGGTTTGCCACTGTCTGGTTACCACTGGTTACCACTATGTCTGGTTACCACTATGTCTGGTTACCACTGGATTTGCCACTATGGGTTACCACTGGTTACCACTATCTGGTTACCACTGGTTACCACTATGTCTGGTTACCACTGGTTACCACTGTGTCTGGTTACCACTGGTTACCACTATGTCTGGTTACCACTATGTCTGGTACCACTGGTTACCACTATGTCTGGTTACCACTATGTCTGGTTACCACTGGTTACCACTGTGTTCGGTTACCACTGGTTTCCACTATGTCTGGTTACCACTGGTTACCACTGGTTACCACTGGTTACCACTATGTCTGGTTACCACTGTGTCTGGTTACCACTGTGTCTGGTTACCACTATGTCTGGTTACCACTGTGTCTGGTTACCACTGGTTACCACTGTGTCTGGTTACCACTGTGTCTGGTTACCACTGGTTACCACTGTGTCTGGTTACCACTGTGTCTGGTTACCACTGTGTCTGGTTACCACTGTGTCTGGTTACCACTGTGTCTGGTTACCACTGGTTACCACTGTGTCTGGTTACCACTGTGTCTGGTTACCACTGGTTACCACTGTGTCTGGTTACCACTGTGTCTGGTTACCACTGTGTCTGGTTACCACTGTGTCTGGTTACCACTGGTTACCACTGTGTCTGGTTACCACTGTGTCTGGTTACCAGTGGTTACCACTGTGTCTGGTTACCACTGGTTACCACTGTGTCTGTAGGGAGACTGTTGTGAACAAGGTTACCACTGTGTCTGGTTACCACTGTGTCTGGTTACCACTGGTTACCACTGTATCTGGTTACCACTGTGTCTGGTTACCACTGGTTACCACTGTGTCTGGTTACCAGTGGTTACCACTGTGTCTGGTTACCACTGTGTCTGGTTACCACTGTGTCTGTAGGGAGACTGTTGTGAACGAGATTACCACTGTGTCTGGTTACCACTGGTTACCACTATGTCTGGTTACCACTGGTTACCACTGTGTCTGGTTACCACTGGTTACCACTGTGTCTGGTTACCACTGTGTCTGGTTACCACTGTGTCTGGTTACCACTGGTTACCACTGTGTCTGGTTACCACTGTGTCTGGTTACCACTGGTTACCACTGTGTCTGGTTACCAGTGGTTACCACTGTGTCTGGTTACCACTGTGTCTGTAGGGAGACTGTTGTGAACGAGGTTACCACTGTGTCTGGTTACCACTGTGTCTGGTTACCACTGGTTACCACTGTGTCTGGTTACCACTGTGTCTGGTTACCACTGGTTACCACTGTGTCTGGTTACCACTGTGTCTGGTTACCACTGTGTCTGGTTACCACTGGTTACCAATGTGTCTGATTACCACTGTGTCTGGTTACCACTGGTTACCACTGTGTCTGTAGGGAGACTGTTGTGAACAAGGTTACCACTGTGTCTGGTTACCACTGTGTCTGGTTACCACTGGTTACCACTGTGTCTGGTTACCACTGTGTCTGGTTACCACTGGTTACCACTGTGTCTGGTTACCACTGTGTCTGGTTACCACTGGTTACCACTGTGTCTGGTTACCACTGGTTACCACTATGTCTGGTTACCACTGGTTACCACTGTGTCCTGGTTACCACTGTGTCTGGTTACCACTGGTTACCACTGTGTCTGGTTACCACTGTGTCTGATTACCACTGTGTCTGGTTACCACTGTGTCTGGTTACCACTGTGCCTGGTTACCACTGGTTACCACTGTGTCTGGTTACCACTGTGTCTGGTTACCACTGTGTCTGGTTACCACTGGTTATCACTGTGTCTGGTTACCACTGTGTCTGGTTACCACTGTGTCTGGTTAACACTGTGTCTGGTTACCACTGGTTACCACTGTGTCTGATTACCACTGTGTCTGGTTACCACTGGTTACCACTGTGTCTGTAGGGAGACTGTTGTGAACAAGGTTACCACTGTGTCTGGTTACCACTGTGTCTGGTTACCACTGGTTACCACTGTGTCTGGTTACCACTGTGTCTGGTTACCACTGGTTACCACTGTGTCTGGTTACCACTGGTTACCACTATGTCTGGTTACCACTGGTTACAACTGTGTCTGGTTACCACTGTGTCTGGTTACCACTGGTTACCACTGTGTCTGGTTACCACTGTGTCTGGTTACCACTGTGTCTGGTTACCACTGTGCCTGGTTACCACTGGTTACCACTGTGTCTGGTTACCACTGTGTCTGGTTACCACTGTGTCTGGTTACCACTGGTTACCACTGTGTCTGGTTA
>NW_026280337.1:0-12401 GCF_023373465.1 Oncorhynchus keta | reverse complement strand
GGGTAAGATGACAGGGATACTGGGTGATGGAGGTCGATACTGTCTGTATCGGAGGTAAGGTGACAGGGATACTGGAGAGATGGAGGTCGATACTATCTGTATTGGGGTAAGGTGACAGGGATACTGGGTGATGGAGAGTCGATACTATCTGTATCGGGGTAAGGTGACAGGAATACTGGAGTGATGGAGGTCGATACTATCTGTATCGGGGTAAGGTGACAGGGATACTGGAGAGATGGAGGTCGATACTATCTGTATCGGGGTAAGGTGACAGGGATACTGGAGTGATGGAGGTAGATACTGTCTGTATTGGGGTAAGGTGACAGGGATACTGGAGTGATGGAGGTCGATACTATCTGTATCGGGGTAAGGTGACAGGGATACTGGAGTGATGGAGGTAGATACTGTCTGTATCGGGGTAAGGTGAACAAGGATACTGGAGTGATGGAGGTAGATACTATCTGTATCGGGGTAAGGTGACAGGGATACTGGAGAGATGGAGGTCGATACTGTCTGTATCGGGGTAAGGTGACAGGGATACTGGAGTGATGGAGGTCGATACTGTCTGTATCGCGGTAAGGTGACAGGGATACTGGAGTGATGGAGGTAGATGCTGTCTGTATCGGGGTAAGGTGACAGGGATACTGGAGTGATGGAGGTAGATGCTGTCTGTATCGGGGTAGGTGACAGGGATACTGGAGTGATGGAGGTCGATACTATCTGTATCAGGGTAAGGTGACAGGGATACTGGAGTGATGGAGGTCGATGCTGTCTGTATCGGGGTAAGGTGACAGGGATACTGGAGTGATGGAGGTCGATGCTGTCTGTATCAAAGTAAGGTGACAGGGATACTGGAGTGATGGAGGTCGATGCTGTCTGTATCAAAGTACAGGACAGGGATACTGGAGTGATGGAGGTAGACGCTGTCCTGTATCGGGGGCAAGACAGGATACTGGGAGTGATGGAGGCAGATTGTCCGTATCAAGTAAGGTGACAGGATACTGGAGGATGGAGGTAGATGTCATCTGTATCGGGGTAAGGTGACAGGATACTGAGTGATGGAGGTCGATACTATCTGTATCAGGGTAGGTGACAGGGATACTGGAGTGATGGAGGTCGATGCTGTCTGTATCGGGGTAAGGTGACAGGATACTGGGTGATGGAGGTCGATGCTGTCTGTATCAAGTAAGGTGACAGGGACACTGGAGGTGATGGAGGTCGTGCTGTCTGTATCAAAGTAAGGTGACAGGGATACTGGAGTGATGGAGGTAGATGCTGTCTGTATCGGGGTAAGGTGACAGGGATACTGGAGTGATGGAGGTAGATACTGTCTGTATCAAAGAAAGGTGACAGGGATACTGGAGTGATGGAGGTCGATGCTGTCTGTATCAAAGTAAAGGTGACAGGGATACTGGAGTGATGGAGGTCGATGCTGTCTGTATCAAAGTAAGGTGACAGGGATACTGGAGTGATGGAGGTCGATGCTGTCTGTATCAAAGTAAGGTGACAGGGATACTGGAGTGATGGAGGTCGATGCTGTCTGTATCAAAGTAGGTGACAGGGATACTGGAGTGATGGAGGTCGATACTATCTGTATCGGGGTAAGGTGACAGGGATACTGGAGTGATGGAGGTCGATACTGTCTGTATCAAAAGTAAGGTGACAGGGATACTGGAGTGATGGAGGTCGATACTATCTGTATCGGGGTAAGGTGACAGGGATACTGGAGTGATGGAGGTCGATACTGTCTGTATCGGGGTAAGATGACAAGGATACTGGAGTGATGGAGGTCGATACTATCTGTCGGGGTAAGGTGACAGGATACTGGAGTGATGGAGGTCCGATACTATCTGTATCGGGGTAAGGTGACAGGGATACTGGAGGATGGAGGTCGATACTATCTGTATCGAGGTAAGGTGACAGGGATACTGGGTGATGGAGGTCGATACTGTCTGTATCGGGGTAAAGATGACAGGGATACTGGGTGATGGAGGTCGATACTGTCTGTATCGGGGTAAGGTGACAGGGATACTGGAGTGATGGAGGTCGATACTATCTGCATTGGGGTAAGGTGACAGGGATACTGGAGAGATGGAGGTCGATACTATCTGCATCGGAGTAAGGTGACAGGGATACTGGAGTGATGGAGGTAGATACTGTCTGTATTGGGGGTAGGTGACAGGATACTGGGTGATGGAGTCCGATACTATCTGTATCGGGGTAAGGTGACAGGGATACTGGAGAGATGGGTAGATACTGTCTGTATCGGGGTAAGGTGACAAGGATACTGGAGTGATGGAGGTAGATACTATCTGTATCGGGGTAAGGTGACAGGGATACTGGAGAGATGGAGGTCGATACTGTCTGTATCGAAGTAAGGTGACAGGGATACTGGAGTGATGGAGGTAGATACTGTCTGTATCGCGGTAAGGTGACAGGGATACTGGAGTGATGGAGGTAGATACTGTCTGTATCGGGCAAGGTGACAGGGATACTGGAGTGATGGATAGTCAGCTGTCTGTATCGGTGAGTGACAGGGATACTGGAGTGATGGAGGTCGATATCAAAGAAGGTATACTGTATCAGGGTATCAAAGTAAGGTGACAGGGATACTGGAGTGATGGAGGTCGATGCTGTCTGTATCGGGGTAGGTGACAGGGATACTGGAGTGATGGAGGTCGATGCTGTCTGTATCAAAGCAAGGTGACAGGGATACTGGGTGATGGAGGTCGTGCTGTCTGTATCAAAGTAAGGTGACAGGGATACTGGAGTGATGGAGGTCGATGCTGTCTGTATCAAAGTAAGGTGACAGGGATACTGGAGTGATGGAGGTCGATGCTGTCTGTATCAAAGTAAGGTGACAGGGATACTGGAGTGATGGAGGTCGTGCTGTCTGTATCAAAGTAAGGTGACAGGGATACTGGAGTGATGGAAGTCGATACTATCTGTATCGGGGTAAGGTTGACAGGGATACTGGAGGATGGAGGCCGATGCTGTCTGTATCAAGTAAGGTGACAGGGATACTGGAGAGATGGAGGTCGATACTATCTGTATCGGGGTAAGGTGACAGGATACTGGAGGTGATGGAGGTAGATACTGTCTGTATCGGGGAAGGTGACAAGGATACTGGAGTGACAGGGATACTGGGGTGACAGATGATGGAGGTAGATACTGTCTGTATCGGGGTAAGGTGACAGGATACTGGAGAGATGGAGAGTCGATTACTATCTGTATCGGCAAGGTGACAGGGATACTGGAGTGATGGAGGTCGATACTGTCTGTATCTGATGATGATCTGAGTGATGGAGGTCGATACTGTCTGTATCGGGGTAAGGTGACAGGGATACTGGAGTGATGGAGGTCGATACTATCTGTATCGAGGTAAGGTGACAGGGATACTGGGTGATGGAGGTAGATACTATCTGTCAGGTGGGGAGTGATGGAGGGATACTGGATTGGGATGGGGATACGGGTGATGGAGGTCGATATCTGTATCGGGATGAGTGACTCGGAGCTACTGGGTGATGGGAGGTCGATACTATCTGTATCGAGGCCAGGTGACAGCAGGGATACTGGAGAGATGGAGGTCGTGTCTGTATCGCGGTAAGGTGACAGGGATACTGGAGTGATGGAGGTAGATACTGTCTGTATCGGGGTAAGGTGACAGGGATACTGGAGTGATGGAGGTAGATGCTGTCTGTATCGGGAGTAAGGTGACAGGGATACTGGAGTGATGGAGGTCGATACTATCTGTATCAGGGTAAGGTGACAGGGATACTGGAGTGATGGAGGTCGATGCTGTCTGTATCGGGGTAAGGTGACAGGGATACTGGAGTGATGGAGGTCGATGCTGTCTGTATCAAAGTAAGGTGACAGGGATACTGGAGTGATGGAGGTCGATGCTGTCTGTATCAAAGTAAGGTGACAGGGATACTGGAGTGATGGAGGTCGATGCTGTCTGTATCAAAGTAAGGTGACAGGGATACTGGAGTGATGGAGGTCGATGCTGTCTGTATCAAAGTAAGGTGACAGGGATACTGGAGTGATGGAGGTCGATGCTGTCTGTATCAAAGTAAGGTGACAGGGATACTGGAGTGATGGAGGTCGATACTATCTGTATCGGGAGTAAGGTGACAGGGATACTGGAGTGATGGAGGTCGATGCTGTCTGTATCAAAGTAAGGTGACAGGGATACTGGAGAGATGGAGGTCGATACTATCTGTATCGGGGTAAGGTGACAGGGATACTGGAGTGATGGAGGTAGATACTGTCTGTATTGGGGTAAGGTGACAGGGATACTGGAGTGATGGAGGTAGATACTATCTGTATCGGGGTAAGGTGACAGGGATACTGGAGTGATGGAGGTCAGATACTGTCTGTATCAAAGTAAGGTTACAAGGATACTGGAGTGATGGAGGTCGATACTATCTGTATCGGGGTAAGGTGACAGGGATACTGGAGAGATGGAGGTCGATACTGTCTGTATCGGGGTAAGGTGACAGGGATACTGGAGTGATGGAGGTAGATACTATCTGTATCGGGGTAAGGTGACAGGGATACTGGAGTGATGGAGGTAGATACTGTCTGTATCGGGAGTAAGGTGACAAGGATACTGGAGTGATGGAGGTAGATACTATCTGTATCGGGGTAAGGTGACAGGGATACTGGAGAGATGGAGGTCGATACTGTCTGTATCGGGGTAAGGTGACAGGGATACTGGAGTGATGGAGGTCGATACTGTCTGTATCGCGGTAAGGTGACAGGGATACTGGAGTGATGGAGGTAGATACTGTCTGTATCGGGGTAAGGTGACAGGGATACTGGAGTGATGGAGGTAGATGCTGTCTGTATCGAGGTAAGGTGACAGGGATACTGGAGTGATGGAGGTCGATACTATCTGTATCAGGGGTAAGGTGACAGGGATACTGGAGTGATGGAGGTCGATACTGTCTGTATCGGGGTAAGGTGACAGGGATACTGGAGTGATGGAGGTCGATGCTGTCTGTATCAAAGTAAGGTGACAGGGATACTGGAGTGATGGAGGTCGATGCTGTCTGTATCAAAGTAAGGTGACAGGGATACTGGAGTGATGGAGGTGAGCAAGGGATACTGGAGTGATGGAGGTCTATGCTGTCTGTATCGGGAGTAAGGTGACAGGGATGCTGGAGTGATGGGAGGTCTAATACTGTCCCCCATATCAAAAGTAAAATTGACTGTCAGAGGAGTGATGGAGGTCTATGCTGCCTGTATCAAAGTTCAGGCATCAGGATAACGGCACCTTCCAGAAAGCATTCAGACCCTTCACTTTTCCACATTTTGTTACGTTACAGTCTTATTCTAAAATGTATTAGACGGACGCTTGGCATTCAGGCGAAAGAGTTCAATCTTGGTTTCTCAGACCAGAGAATCTTGTTTCATGGTCTAAGAGTCTTTAAGTGCAGGCTGCCATGTACCTTTTACTGAGGTGTGCCCTCCGTCTGGCCACTCTACCATAAAAACCTGATTGGTGGAGTGCCTCAGAGATGTTTGTCCTTCTGGAAGGTTTCCCATCTCCACAGAGGAGACGGGGAGGCTCTGTCAGAGTGACCATCACATTCTTGGTCACCTGAGTTCTTTCAGAAGTCACTGTATGTGTTTGTGTGTTTGAGTGTGAGTGTCTATGTCAGTGAGAGAGAGAAACGTTGAGATAATTCATCTAGGATGCATCTCACAATTTCCTCTCAGGCTTTTCACCAATTAATTATATCACCCTATTTTGATAATAGGCTATTGATTTTCTGGTATTTCTGGGGATAACATCAGTTGATCCCCTTGTGCTCCACTTATGGACCAAATCTTTCCATGAAAAAAAAATGTATGGCCCTGATCCCAGATCTGTCATGGATGTACTTTAGAAGGACAGTACAGATTAGGGTTGTTGCGATACCATGGCAATCCATGTTTCATAGCCAAATAGAAAACACAAAGCAGACGAGAACTCTATGGCTCTTTAAAAACCTGCTGTATATAAAATATTGTGTGATACAAAGTAAAAAGTGATGGCTAGTTATATCTGGGATCTCGTGGTCAAGTCCAGATTTATTGTCCTGTATATGGGAGGAAGGGAGGGTTAGAAGGTTAAGGAGGGGAGGGAAGAGAGAGAGAGAGGGTTAGGGGGGGGGAGGGAAGAGAGGGAAGAGAGAGAGAGGAGAGGGTTAGGGGAGGGAGGGGAGAGAGGGAAGAGGAGGAGAGGTTTAGGGGGAGGAATGGAGGGAGGTTAGAGAGAAGGGTTTAAGGGAGGGAGGAAGGAAGATGAAGATAGGGAGTATGGGAGGGAGGAAAACAGATGATTAGGAAGGGAAGGGAAAACATATTCAACAGTATTTTAGGGAAGGAGGGGAGAGAGGAGAGAGAGAGGTTAGGGAAGGGAGGGAGAGAGGGAAGAGAGAGAGAGAAGAGGGTTATGGGGAGGGAGGAGAGAGGGAAAGAGAGAGGTTTAGGGTGAGGAAGGGAGGAGGGTTAGAGAGGGTTTAGGGGAGGAGAGGAAGGAAAGAGAGGAAGAGAGAGGAGTTAGGGAGAGGCAGGGAGAGAGGGAAGAGAGAGAGGTTAGGAGGGAGGGAAAGTGGGGAGAGAGAGAGGGTTGGGGAGAGGAGGAAGAGATGGAAGAAAGAGAGGTTTAGGAGGAGGGAGGAGAGAGGGAAGAAAGAGAGGGTTAGGGAAGAGAGGAAAGAAAGCGAGGGTTAGGGGAGGGAAGAGAGAAGGAAGAGAGGAGTTAGGGAGGAGGGAAGAGAGGAAAGAAAGAGAGGGATAGGGAAGAGAGGGAAGAGATGGAAGAAGAGGTTAGGGAAGAGAGGAAGAAAGAGAGAGGATTAGGGGGAAAGAGGAAGAAAAGAGGGTTAGGAAATATTTAAAGAAATATATTGAAGAAATATGAAAAGGGTTAGGGGGATGGAGGAAGAGTTGCGGGTGGTCAGAGGAGAGAGAGTGATGGGGAGAGGAGAGAGAGAGAGGATATTCAGCATTCATCTGGTGTTTTGTGTTCATGAACTGCTTCACTCTTTTCATCAGCAGGAATCCATCAGATACATTTTCCCGGTTACCGTTACCGATAGTCACGTCCGAGGGATTTTTTATCCAAAGTACTGCATGATTCATCTGTGTGTGTGTGTGTGGACTTTTCTAACTGTGTGATCTAGGTGCAGAGGAGTGGTGGATGCTGCTGTGTGTGTGTGTGTGTGTGTGTGTGTGTGTGTGTGTGTGTGTGTGTGTGTGTGTGTGTGTGTGTGTGGACTTTTCTAACTTTGTGTGATCTAGACGCAGAAGGTGGTGGAAAGCTACTGTGTGTGTGTGTTTAACTCTTGTTTTAACTCTTTGTAGACTTTTCTAACTTTGTTTGTGATCTAGACGTGTGTGAGAGGAGTGTGTGTGTGTGTGTGTGTGTGTGTGTGTGTGTTTAACTCTTGTTTTAACTCTTTGTAGAGCTGGATGCAGAGGAGTGTGTGTTTGTGTGTGTGTGTGTGTGTGTTTAACTCTTGTTTTAACTCTTTGTAGTGGATGCAGAGGAGGAGTGGTGTGTGTGTGTGTGTGTGTGTGTGTGTGTGTGTGTGTGTGTGTGTGTGTGTGTGTGTGTGTGTTTAACTCTTGTTTAACTCTTTGTAGAGCTGGATGCAGAGAGAGTGGTGGAAGCTACTGTGTGTGGAGTGTCTGAGGCTGTCTGAAACGACATCAGCCTGGGAAGAACCAGACCTGTTAGCAACGGGGGTGCAGCGGGAGCAGAACGGTGAGTCTAATGTCAACCCTTCCCCGAACTGGTTAGCAGTTTGACAGCCTTGACGTGTTAGTGCAGCTGGTCGCCCAGAGGTTCGTGAAGGGAATGGTCGAGTCCACTATTAGCCCCCTGCCAATGAAGCCATTTCAGGTCCATCTCTGTAAAAACCCCCCCTTGTCAGCACAGGACTTGTGATTTCATTACTGGCCCATAAATGTTAGTGCAATAGGAGTGTGTGTGTGTGTGTGTGTGTGTGTGTGTGTGTGTGTGTGTGTGTGTGTGTGTGTGTGTGTGTGTGTGTGTGTGTGTGTGTGTGTGTGTGTGTGTGTGTGTGTGTACATGTGCCTTCCTGGCCTAATGAGAGGTGTGTGCATCACTGCCTCTCCTCATAATGAAGCTTGTCACAGAGATGGATAGAGATTATAGAGGCTGTGGCTGAGGCCATGTGAAATCACTGTGCTTCCCACACATTTCCCCATCAGGAAATAGAAAAGGAGAAAGAAATACATAAAGAAGAGGAAGGTATAGCTGTTTTGTTATACCTAGACTAGCTGTGGAAATGATTACAATGTGTGTGTAATTTGTAGACTTTGGAAATCAAATAATAAAAAACTGTTCTGAATGGTAAAGGGGAGTGTAACTGACCAGTAAAGAGAGATGTAACTGACCAGTAAAGAGAGTGTAACTGACTAGTAAAGAGGAGTGTAACTGACCAGTAAAGAGGGAGTGTAACTGACCAGTAAAGAGGAGTGTAACTGACCAGTAAAGAGAAGTGAGGTAGTCTGACCAGTAAAGAGGGAGTGTAACTGACCAGTAAAGAGGAGTGTAACTGACCAGTATAGAGGGAGTGTAACTGACCAGTAAAGGAGTGTAACTGAATGGTAAAGAGGGAGTGTAACTGACTAGTAAAGAGGGAGTGTAACTGAATGGTTTTGAGAGGAGTGTAACTGAACTGGTTTAGAGGGGAGTGTAACTGAACGGTATTAGAGGGTGTGTAACTGACCAGTAAAGAGGAGTGTGTAACTGACCAGTAAGAGGGAGTGTAACTGACCAGTAAAGAGGGAGTGTAACTGAATGGTAAAGAGGAGTGTAACTGAATGGCAAGAGGAGTATAACTGACCAGTAGAGAGTGTAACTGAACGGTTTAGAGGAGTGTGTAACTGAACAGTAAAGAAGTGAGGTGTAACTGACCAGTAAAGAGGTAGTGTAATTGACCAGTAAAGGAGGGGAGTGTAACTGACCAGTAAAGAGGAGTGTAACTGACCAGTAAAGAGGGAGTGTAACTGAACGTAAAGAGGAGTGTAACTGACCAGTAAAGAGAGTGTAACTGAAGCGGTTTAGAGGGAGTGTAACTGACCAGTAAAGAGGGAGTGTAACTGAATATGTAAAGAGGGAGTGTAACTGACTAGTAAAGAGGAGTAGCTAACTGAATGGTTTAGAGGAGTGTAACTGAACGGTTTAGAAGGAGTGTAACTGACCAGTAAAGAGGAGTGTAACTGACTAGTAAGAGTGTAACTGAATGGTTTAGAGGAGTGTAACTGACCAGTAAAGAGGAGTGTAACTGAACGGTTTAGAGGGTGTGTAACTGACCAGTAAAGAGGGTGTAACTGAATATGTAAAGAGGAGTGTAACTGACTAGTAAAGGAGGTGTAACTGAATGGTTTAGATGGAGTGTAACTGAACGGTTTAGAGAGAGTGTAACTGACCAGTAAAGAGGTAGTGTAACTGAACCAGTAAAGAGGAGTGTAACTGACTGGTAAAGAGGGAGTGTAACTGAACCGGTAAAGAGGAGTGTAACTGAGCGGTTTAGAGGGAGTGTAACTGAGACAGTCAAAGAGGTAGTGTAAACTGAATGGTAGGGAGTGACCGAAGGGAGTGTAACTGACCAGTTTAGAGGGAGTGTAACTGAACGGTAAAGAGGGAGTGTAACTGACCAGTAAGAGGAGTGTAACTGAATATGTAAAGAGAGTGTAACTGACTAGTAAAGAGGGAGTCTAACTGAATGGTTTTAGAGCAGGGAGTGTCAAAGTCAAATGGACGTGGAGGGCCAAATAAAAAATTTAGCTACAAGCCGAGGGCCGGACTGTTCGAATGTTCATTGAAAATTTTTTAAATGACGCATATAGTCTAGTGAACCTAATTGAACCTACTGAAAACCTAACAAATATATTCCAATATGATCAGATAAATAAAGCAATATTTTCTATGACTGTCAGTAATCTTTAATTTTCAACAGACACAAGAGACAAATTTCCTTATATAAAATCCTCCATACATGATCATTAAATGAAAGAACCGGTATTCAAGGCACCATCAGTAGCCTATATTTTCTATTTTAGCAAAAGTGGGCTAAATTTACTTCAAAGAAAAACAATAATAGCAATTTCTATCATCCACTCAACTGAAATATTTTAAAATATAATTGGATTGAAATACAATAAAATAAAGTGTCAAAAATCTATTAATCAAAAACAACACTTTGTTTAAGGAGATGTAACTGCAGTGAAAACAAATATTAAACTTTAACTTTTAAACTTGAACTGAGTAAAAACTCTAATATGTGATTGCACAGTAATGTTCACTGTTTGAGGTTGAGGATGATACTTGGTGGTGTCCCATCTTCCACAAGTTCATCAATGTTCGAGTAAGGCTCTGAGCTGAGGAAATCCTCAGAATTGAGTGGAGGTGTTCAGCAGTAAGTCGACTTCTGTGTGATGTTTTGTTCAAGTTCATCAAGAAAACAGTTGTTCACACAGGTATGTGCTTACCAAACATAGACAACGTTTGAGCAGCCTGGATGCGCAGCTGGGGCATTGTGTCGGGGAGGAAAGCGGGCGGACTCCGCAGCACCCACTGCCGCATATTTTGCCCTCAGTGCATCATTGCATTGGAGGTCAATCAACTCCATTTGGAGGTTTGGTGGTGAGCTTTCCACGTCAGCAGCAAATGGGTTACCGAGCAGTTCCAACCTGCTTTTTGTGCTTCAGAGTCAGCAAATCGGCGGTGAAAGTCAGCGGCATACCTATTCTTATCAGCCAACTGTGCGCTCGGGAACGCACTGGTAGAAACTTCTCTTTCATGGTCTGGCAGCTGGGAAAGTGGCTCAAATTTTCTTTCCACATCTCGTCTCCCACAGAGTCAGTTTGGTTTTAAATGCCTTCACTGTACTGTACATATCAGAGATGGCACGATCCCGACCCTGCAGCTGCAGGTTCATTGCATTCAGATGACTCGTAATGTCACACAGAAAAGCCATTTCACACAGAAACATTTCGTCTCGGAGTTGTGTTGTGTCATTCCACTTTGCTGTCCAAGAACAGACAAATCTCCTCACGAACTCGAAACATCTTTGAAGCACCTTTCCCAAGCTTAGCCATCGCACCTCTGTGTGATAAGGCAAATCACCATGTCCGTTTCTAACTCCGTCAGAAATGCATTGAACTGCGGTGATTCAAACCTTTGGCTCTGATAAAGTTAACTGTGCGCGTGATGATGCTCATTACGTGCTCCATTTTCAAGGCTTTACGCCTGCGCTTCCTGGTGTATGATACAATGATAAGCTGTCGAGCTCACCTGTCGGCGTTTTCCTCTTGCATCTTTTCCGTCATCTTCGCCACCAGTCCGCTCCTGGTCCACACATCGCAGGTGTCTCCACGGTTGTCAAACCTACGAGTTTTCCCAAGGCAGCTCCATCTCATTTACACATCTTGACACCTCTTCACTTCAAATCATGCCCCGTGGTTGTGCCATGCATAGGACGTAAAGCCAAAAGCTCCTCTGTCACGCTTAGGCTGGAGTCCACTCCAGGATGAAAATTGACAACTGGGCAATGTCAGAAATGTGGTGCTCTCATCCACAGCCAAGGAATATGCAATGAAATCTTTCCCTTTACACAAGCATGCTCTTTTAGATTGATGGACAACTGGTCTACTCTCTGGCAATGGTGTTTTCTGCTCAGACTCACATTTAAAAAGAGTTGCCTTTTTTCTGGGCAAACTACGTCTGAAACTTTAATCATGCAGTTTTTGATGAAATCCCCTCCGTAATATGGCCGGGCTGAGTTTAGCGATCTCTTCTGCCAAAATAAAACTGGCCTTGACAGCAGCCTGGCCTTGTGATTTTGGCTTTTTATGAACAGAGCCTGTCACGAGATTTGAGGCCTGTTGTTTGAATTCCTCTGCCTTTTGTAGCCTGGTTGTTCCATGTCCATATTCTTGTTTTTAGTCCAGCGTGTTTCGTTTCATAATGTCGTCTCAGATTCTACTCTTTCAGTACCGCCACACTTTCTCCACGAGAAGACACACAGGTTTTCCAGCTACCTCCGTGAACAAATACTCCGACTCCCACCTTGTTTGAAACCCCGGTTCTCAGTATCCACCTTCCGTTTTGCCATTTTGATGGGTATCTGAAAGATTAATTTTACTGTGATGCTGACAACTGCTGTGCTAATAAATATTGAAATGAAGCAGCCTACTGCTCGGTGCGTCACCGTTGCATTGATGGGAAATGTGATGATTGGTGCGTGTAAAGATCTGCGGGCTGCCGGCTTGCTGCGGTCTATGGGCCGGTTCTAATAATAAATCAAGATCATCCCAGGGCCGTAAAATCTGCCTCGCGGGCCGGATGTGGCCGCGAGCCTTGACTCTGACATATG